>NC_061101.1:31862451-31893480 GCF_015104395.2 Macrobrachium nipponense
CCCGTCAGAGTTTTGCGTTGCTATCTAAAAAGGGCTTGTCACCTGAGGCCTAGGTTTTGTAGACGTTTTGTTAGCATGGGCCGAATCAAGAAAGGAAGTGTCCAAGAATACCATTTCATTCTGGCTTCGTGAGGTGATTAAACAGGCATACTCCTCACTTTGAAGTTCTGTCACGGATACTGTGCATGCACGAGCACATGACATTAGAGGATTGAGCTCCTCTCTGGCTTTTAAGAAGAACTTGTCTGTTCATAGGATTTTGAATGCTGGTTCCTAGCTCCAGCAAACCACTTTCACTTCCTTTTACCTGAAGGACGTTGCCCACTGGTCCATGAACATTTTTTCCTTGGGTCTTGTGGTGGCTGCCCTATAAGTTGTGTAGTTCATCCAGTGCCCCTGGCAGGACAGTTTGTATCTTACCTAAGATGGTTGTGTGGAAGAGAAGAGTGAGTTGGCTGGTCTCTTTCTCTTTTTTCCTTCCTTCTTCCTATGGGCAGGTTGAAGAATAGATACATCATACGCTGGAACTGGTCTGATACAGGTGAGTGCGGCTGCCATACTGCGTTGATTTTTTGGTTTGTATTCCATACAGATGCGCATCTGCTTCTCAGTAGCATTTACTCCTCTCTCTAGCAAAGGGATGGAGGAGTGGTTACAAACCCCTTGTGGCCTACATGGTTTGTTGCATGAACAGATAAGAGTTCTCTTGGTCTTCCATGGATGCAATGGAACTGAGTTTTTAGGTACTCTTATATCTATTCACTCATGGGCTCTGACCCCCTTCTGTAGAACTTGAACTTCTAAGAAGGGTGGTCAGGTGGGCTGAACCCCCAGTCAGTTCATGATACTTGTACCTCTCTCTATGTATAAGTCTATCATATTGTTGAGATTAAAGGTTTGTTCCACAAATGAACAAATAACAAATTTGTAATCAGTTTGCATTTTTTATAGCTAACAAACCTGAGGTCTTAATATTGATTGCCCACCTCTAGCCACCCCTCTCATATCCTGGGATGGAAAAAAGACATAAGTGCATCACGAGATGCAGACATGGTCGGTGACCAGTCTTTACCTCATATACACATTGTTACCAGATGCCACGGATTCCTTGCATCACAATCTTTTATTTTTAACTGGTTTCCAGCTAGCACCAGAGGATTATCATATTGTTAAGACCTCAAGTATGTTAACTATGAAAAATACATATTGATTAAAACATTTTTATTTTAATATTGATATCTAAAAAATTAACTTCCGTTGTATAGATTGCTATTAATATAATCATGATTTCTTATTTGTTTTCAGATTATAACTCCATTACCAAGCCATATACCACAATGTAAAGCTCTCTATGACTTCAAGATGACAAACGATGAAGAAAGAGATTGCTTAACATTTAATAAGGTAATCCTGTCACCATTCAGTATGTTGCAATGAATTTGGCCAGTATTTTATACTTGATGCTATTCATCTCTAACCTCACAAAGAGAAAATACCTTGTTGAAGTCACATGGCTTCACCATAGAATATTTTTATGTTGAAACTGTTATGGGTGAGAGGAGTATTTCTGTATTCTTTCTTGCAGTCTCATTAGTACTTCCTATTTCAAATTTTATCAGCTTCTTTCCATCATATTGCCCAATCCAGTAGTTATTTTATAGAGCAGCTGTGGGTTACATATTTCAGTTTCACCTTCAGAGCTTTGTACTTCATCTCATTTACTTCCTAAGCTTTATATTTTGCTGCCCAGCTGTTCAAACTATACCTCTTTTCACAGTTGAAACTGGAGATCATTTTCAGAGCTAATAGTTGGAATTTTGGTAATCTTGTCAATCACCCAATAATGTTTGGATTATATAGGTACTACCAGTATTCCCGTCATATTGATATTACAAGGGCAGAACTGGCTTTGACTTCATGGGTTGGCTGTTTTCTGGGAATAGGACTTGAAATTTTGTCTGGCTTTCCTGCCAAGATGATTAGGTGGAGATATATTAATGTAGTACTATCAGTACCATCGAGTGAGTTTGGCCTCCATGTGAGCCGCCCTAATTGTATTTGGGCCATTGATTTCATAAATGGAAGATTGAGCTCATGAATGGCTAATTGCATCTTTTATTAAGTTATAGATAGTTTTGACAATTTTTTAAAATGTCACATTATACAGTATGAATAGTTCCTGGACATTTACATGAGCCATCAACACTGCTGATTACCCATGGCGCTAATGTGGAGGTTGGTATGGACTCATCCCTCCAAAGTAAGTAAGTCTTAGACATTTATCAAAAGTCAAAAGGAAATAGAAAATATATGGTGACAGATCCAACCTTGACCACTT
The DNA here is from genome assembly GCF_015104395.2 of Macrobrachium nipponense. Lineage (NCBI taxonomy): Eukaryota > Metazoa > Arthropoda > Malacostraca > Decapoda > Palaemonidae > Macrobrachium > Macrobrachium nipponense. The sequence goes on from NC_061101.1 coordinate 31,864,790, forward strand.
TCACTCCCTCTTCGGAACCAAATTTAGTTTAAAGTTTTTAGTGATTAAAGTGAATGAAAGAATGGCACCCTTGAGACTAGAAAATAATGTACTTAACAAGATCTCCATTTAGAGAGATGTTATTAGACATACAAAAGAAAATGAGTGGATGGTAGAAACCACCTCAATACAGCAGTCAGAAAATTACCTATTAATTAAAAAAATAGTTACAGTCACCAAACATGACACAAGGAACTGTGGTTTTAACCTAGATATGTAGATGAATAACAGCCAGTTAAAAAATACTTTGCTTGATTCAAAAAAAAAAAGGTATGACAGTGTAAAACTTTTAGGAATGTACAGTATGTATTCCAAGTAGATTCAACAAAGAAACATATTCTAATGGACAAAACTCACCAATGAAAGTAAAACTATGGGGTTGGACTAAAAAAAAAATTATGACCCTATGTACTTGAAAAGTGCCACAGTGACTAAACATGGGCTTAATGTGAAATTATTATAATATATGCAGTACAGATTAGAAAAAGACTAAAAGTGAGAACAGAGTGTTGAAATGGGTAGTTAGAACCTTAAAAGAAACAACACAAAAATAATAATAAAGAAGTAAAAGGACAACCATGAATCCAAATGAAATAGTATGAATAAAATAGTAGGTACAAATAAATTTAAATAAAATAATACAACATCCTGGTATCCTGAAGAAAAACTACTGTTTTATAATATACAGTATATGAAGTTGTCAGTACCATGCAGTATGAATAGCTAATTATGAAAAAAAATTCAAGAAGGAACCGTAACCAGATAGTACTGAAAAAATTCAAGAAGGGACCATAACCAGATACTGACAAAATTCAAGAAGGACCATAACCACATACTGAAAAAATTCAAGAAGGGACCATAACCAGATACTAAACACATTCAAGAAGGGACCATAACCAGATATTGAAAAAATTCAAGAAAGGACCATAACCACATACTGAAAAAATTCAAGAATGGACCATAACCGATACTGACAATTCAAGAAGGACCATGCCACAAAATCTGAAAAATTCAAGAAGGGACCATAACCAGATACTAAACCACCAGATATTAAAAATTCAAGAAGGGACACTAACCAGATATACACAAAAATTCAAGAGGGACCATAACCAGATATTGATTCAAGAAAGGACCATAACCACATACTGAAAAAATTCAAGGAGAGACCATAACCAGATACTGAACAAATTCAAGAAAGAGTTATTACCAGATAGTACTGTGCAACCATAAAACATCAAACTAAATGGCTTGATAAAGCCTCATTTCCAAAAGCAAAATATAATCTTGCTAATAAGCCAAATCTTTTAGCAAAATTGTAGATATATGTATAACAAAACATAATATCCAGAAGATGAACTTACACTATATTCCCAGTCCTCAAAAAATAAAAGGAAAGAAAACTGAACAAATACCAGGAACTAGGTAGCTTAAAAAGAAAACTCAGTAAAATTTTTTTTTAAGACTATCAGCCAAATTTAGAGAGGGGTGACAAAATGAAAAAGTAATACCATGAAGACAGAAATTTTTAAAACATATGGATTACAATTAAATTGTCAAAACATGCTTCAGTATATGATGGAAAAGGAATTTACAGAAGTCTTAAGTATCAATTGTGGTACAAAAACAAATTAGCAGTTAGCAAAATTTCAAGTCAACTTCAGAAAACATAAAAGGAAAACAGAATCAGAAAGCATAATCTTTGAAACAGCTGAAGATTTATATTGCTGTGGATGTATTGGGGTTCGTGGCAAGTAATGCCATAGCTTTAGATCTGATTTGGAGAACCCCACTTACAGTGTAGTGTTTGTAGGGACCAAGTTTGAAAATCTGAGCTCACATAACATCAGTAGGGAATGTTCCTAAGTTCAGTGGCTTTTTGTTTGATGTATGAGGATTGTAACCTATGTGGTAAAGTGGCTTGTCATTTGCATCTGAATTTTCCAAGACCTCCCTCAGTATTACCCTTGTCAAGGTTTTCCCTTTTTGGTGCTACTGCTGCTACGTCTGCCACTGAACCATTAAAATTGTGGAAATTGAAGATCTGTTTGCCTATTGAGTTGCACATTTTACACACATTTTCTCAGTAACCCATGGTGCCAGGCCCTGCCACACCTGATGGCACCAGTATGTTCTGTTGAAGTTCTGCTGTTGGTGTGGTAGCCTAGCGGAGTACAGGGTACACCTACTTAACTGCATAACGTCATGCTTGTCTTGGCCCCGCAAGCTCAAGGCGGCTCCACCATATTCTTTCAGTTTGCTTATGGAATTCCTTTTGAGCTGCTGATATGTGGGGTTCTTCTCTAGTTGAAGTTTCTTGACCCCAGATAAGATTCAGAATCAATGTAACATGAATTGCCAGTCCTCTGGACAGTTGCACATGTGACTCATCTGTTATAACAGAAAGTGACTTGTACCACAGAATACCCCACACTAGTCCCACCTTTAACTGGTGACAAACACTATCTTAGGCTTGCAGCCTGCCTTGGCTCCCTTGCTGCAACTCCTTGTTGGTGCGTATGTATGAGGCAAGTAGCCATACCCATGCTTCGACTGTAACTAGTGATATGTGCATGACCTCCTGCTTTTGTGGCTCTATATTATGACTGGTTTTGACTCTTCACTTGCACATGAGTATCCTGTGCTTTTGGAATTAAGAGCAGCTTCTTGTACATGCATATCACCTTCTCCAAGTTGGATGTGACTAACATATTTTTTTTCTCTTGCCATGCAGGGTCTGTTACTTGCAGTCTATATTATATGTCTTCAGGCACTTGCATATGTGGTTAAAAGCACTGGTTGGGCTTGCCATTGCACAGTAGCACTTTTTCTGTTCAAGGGCAAGAGATAGTTTTTTTTTTTTCATACGTTCCTCTTGACTTAGTAAGCAGTCGTCTTATGATGGTTAGGGATGACGCATTGATTACTATAGTGGAGGCAGCACATACTCATAAGGGAATAATATTGGTTACCAGCAATATTAGTACTTCAGAGCTGTCTGTTGTATGTAAGAAAACTTTTTATATAAGCGACTTACCCACTAATTACATAGCTATTAGTTTTCCACGTACGGCAACCTAAATTCAAATTTTGTGGGTACTAGTGCTTTGATTGCTAAGTGTAGGTATACAATGCCGCCCCCTAACGGCAATGTTAGAAAAGACTTAGCTGACCACCTCATTCTGTTTTCTGCCGTACTTGACGAAACATCAAGTGCTTACAGCAGGTTATTCTTATTTTCCGGTTCTGGTTATAGTACTATCTCTGAATTTTGATAGTATTGCACAACCACCAAAACGTATTTCATAGCCTTTGAGCATAAATCTTTCATGATGAGTCGTGTCTTCTTCTTTTTCTTTTTCTTATTTTTTTTGCCTTGATTCAGATTCATCAACAAGCTGGGTACTTTGAGGTTACCAGTATGTATAGTTTTGTCTTAAAAGAAATTCTCGAATGTAATGCCGGTAGATTCTTGCCTGAAAATTAGTTCTTGAATGGTATGCTATTCCATTAAGCCAAAAACTTTTACATTCATGATTTGTTTACTGGGCATAGGCCGTGCCCAGCTCTCTGGTAAATGGTTGCCTTAAAAGTAATTATTGAATTTTACATCATTCCATTAGACCAGATATTTGCTTTTAGTATTTGTTTATTGGCCTTAAGATAATTGTAAGCCGCCGGTCAATAATTACCTTAAAGTAATTCTAGATGTTACGCCATTCTTTTAGGCCAAACATTTGCAGTTATGCAAAAACATTGTAGTAGTAATTTGTTTTGTTTACTGGGCCTGGGCTACTCATCACACTTTCCTTTGCAGAGAACTGAAAAGGGTAGGGGTAGGAACATAGGAAGGAAAGAATAGTGTGTAATCTTTGCCTGTGTTGAGCCTTAGGCAGAAATGGTCTCGTTGGTCGACTATTGACTACCAGTTCTTGCTTCGGCAGTACTTTGGAACGTTACAGAGAAGGTTCGCATGGCCCTGGCGTACGGAGGTCTTTTCCTGGTGTCACGCAATCATGAATGTTCCACCTCTTTAGCTCTTACCATCCAGCTCGCATGGCAGTGCTGAATGGAACGCAGGCCACTTGCCTTCACTAGTGGTGGGCGTAATTGGTTACTGGATTCGATTATTTTGATTTTTTCTTGAAAATTGTAGTAATCAATTTCTTTTTGTGTAATTGATTATTTATAAATGATATTTGTTTTTTCTTTTTTCACTGATTAGAGAACAAAAGCACATTGTTCTACAATATTAGAGTCAGATTTACTTTGATATTTTAATGCTACAACTACTTTTGTATATAAATGTATAACTTTTATTTTAGTAGATACACCTACATTTATGTTATCTTATAAGGCATATGTATCTGAATATATGAAATGCTAATGTTATACGTTTTACCCATGGTTTTATGGCCAGATGCCAGAAATTGCTGTAAAGATATAAAAAGTAGTAATAGTTATTAATTGATTACTGAACAATTACTATTTTTTTTAAAGTAATCAGTAACCGAGATTAACAAGAAAATAGTAAGCTGCCCACCACTTGCCTCCTGCTTCCTCCCGCCACCATGTGCACAAGAGCGCCTGCCACCTACCTCCACCTGCCTCTTGTTGCTTCCTGGGCTCAATTCTGAGCACACAGCACCTGGCACTAGCTCATGTCTACCTGGTGCCAATTCTCTCCTGCTACTAGCCCTCCTATATTATCCACTTGCTCTCACACCTGGCTTGCTCTCTTCCTTCCCATGCCTTTGCCAGCCTTAGATATCGGTTATCATGAATTTAACCTTGTAACAGTGAAGCGTTGTGCAGTGGAGGAGCTGGCTACTCATCCCCCGATGCTCCTAAATGAAGGTCCCTGTTCCGCTCTCCTGCATTGGGGAGAAGACATACTGGAGGTCCCAGCTATCGATAGACAGCCACTGGACAGACATCGTACTGGATGTGTAGTAGAGGAGGTGGCTATTTGGCTCGTCAGATCTCCTAGACCTAAAGTCACTGTCCTGTTCCTGCACTGGGGAGAAGATATACAGTACAGTGGTCCACCCGTATTCGCGGGGATGCGTACCAGACCTCCCTGTGAATAGTTGGAACCCCTATAAAAACGCTATAAACAACCTATTTTGTTAGCTAAAACTCAAGAAAAACCAACTAAAAATGTTTATACTTGGTTTTTTTAATAGTTTTATCACAAAAAGTGCATTTTATGATGAAATTGATAAAAAAACCCCAAGAATTTCTGGATATTCCTCATAGAAAAATATCGTGAATAGGCAAATTTTCCACGAATAATGTGGGGAAACGTTCCAGACAGAAATCCCTGAATGTGTGAGTCCGCGAATACAGGGGTCCACTGTACTGGTAGTAGTGCAAAGGAGTCTGAGGGGCTTGCATCCAATAGTTACCCCCTCGGTCAAACCTGTAGTCTATTCCCAGGTGTCAGCAGACTGCCACTGAAAAGGCATCTTGATGGAGGTGCAGTGTTAGACAGCCACTGTAAAGGGGTCTTGATGTAGGTGTCGTAGTTAGCCACTGGAAAGACATCCTAACAGATATGTGCAGTTTTCTAAGAAGATACTGATGTTCTTTCTTTGAAGCCAGTTTCTGATCAAATGTCTGCTCTGGTCTTTCAACTGGCCGGTGCCCGACTGTTCACCTGCCAATTCTTCAGTATCAGCTTTTCGTTTGAGCTTTCCAAGAAACCTTCTCCTCTGACTTGCAAGTCTCTCCAGGAGTTAGGAGTTTGGCTTCATGTAGTTGGAAAGGAGCTAGACAAGCTCCTCTTGTCTTCGTACTTCTCGGGCTTTGGTGAACTATACTTCCGTGTCGAAGAGAGACATCACCTTGGTTTGTCTCTAATCTTGTCCTTTGCAGACAAAGGACAGTAGGGAGTTTTAGTGATTTTTGCTCTTTATCTTTGAATCTGTAGACCGGAGAGCTCTGGTGCTCCTCCCCTGTGGGAGGTCTGCACATTAGTGATCAGCCCTGATTTTCACCTCCAGATCTTCATCATTTCTTTCTCAGAACACAACCATTATCACAGAATCCTCTATTTTGGTTTCAGCCTCACCTCAGAATTTTCAAGCTTTTTTGGTCTGCCAAGAGAGTTTTCAAACAGTCCACAATTTTCTATAACTCTGAACTGAACCTAAATGGATGACCCTCTCCATTTTCGTTATTCAAGATTAGGTATCATATGAGAGTCTTGCTTTTTCATCCAGTTCCAAGGCTTTTGGCGCAGATAAGCGCTGTAACATGTTTTTTTTTCATCTTGCAATTATGGTTACCATTTTCCGCTTCTTGTTTAGCGTTAGGGAGGCTAGCTGCATCTCTCAACCTTCCTACATTTTTGCTATGGTCTTCCAGTCTTCTGGCACCAACCAATTAGCACCGGGTGCCGATTCCCGAACCCTGCTCCCTCTTCCAGAGCGCTTGGCACCATTTGTGCTCAGCTTGCACCATTGAGTACCTCACATGGGCTAATTTTAGAGGATTGTGTTTGACCTACATAGTTGGTCACAGCCTGGTTCTGGACTAGGTTTCTGTTTGTCATGCCTAGATTATGGTGGATTATGGACTTTAGCACTTTTTAAGTTTGAAAGATTTAAGTTCTGTGTCATGTACAGCTCTGCATATGCTTCAGGCTGGGCGAGGTACTGTCAGTCCACACGGTGTGCAGGGTCAACAGAGAGTCCGCAATTTGTCTGCAGTTCGTGCCATGATCCTCCAACAAAAAAGAACTCTTCAGTGGGCAAATCAATCAAGTTTTCTTTCAATGCAGATTTTTCAGGACTAAAGATCTGGCAGTTTTATCAAGCTGTCAGTCAGATGAGTGTCCTTCCTTCTGAGTGGACCTTCGATTCACTTGTCTATTGGGATCTGTGGACTCTATGGGGCGGGATGACTTTGGGCCTGTCTGTCACCACAAGGACCATTTGCCTCCTCTCTTTGATTCTTTAGTCCCAAACCCTCTAGTATATGCTACATTCACTGTATATAGACCGATCCTCTTTGGTCCTCCTCGCTTTACACATCTTATAGTTCAGGGAAACCGTAAACAAGTTTCAGGCTTCTTGTAACGTTACGAGGACCTTCGTAGCCCTGTTCTGTCTCATATAGAATGGCTTCTCCTCAGGCAACCTCCCTCAGGAGATACCATCTAAGGTGGTCTGTTCTTTCCTGGACTAGCTTGAGGCAGTCCAGAGACTTATCAGTCAAAAGGTTTTTGAATGGCAGATTACCTCTTTTTTTTGAAGAGGTCTAGATTCTCTAGTACTCTTCCATTTACGAGTACAGGCGGCCTTCGGTTAGCGGCAGGGGTTCTGTTCCTGGCTGCTGACGCTAAGTGATTTTAGACGCTAAGCGATTCTAAAGCCTACGGCTGCTGCACACCTTCTTTCGAAACTCTAGACCAGTCAAAGGCGCCGTAATCCCACAATGGAGCAATATGTAAAATTATATTTATGCAGTATAGTACTATAGAATTTACTGTACAGTAGTACTGTACAGTACTACATTATAGCATTATAAATACAGAAAAGGGAAAAAAGGATAGCTTTAATCCTTTGGGTGTATAGAGTATGTAAAGATATAATAAGGTTTATACAGTGTACAAGTAGCTGTAGTGTTCAAGTTACGATAAGTCGTCTTACGATAGTCCAATTTTATGAGAGACCAAATTACAATAGCCTAACTTTACCCATCTTCTAGTTACATAAGTTCAATAACAGCAAAAGAGAATGATGAAAGTATTGTTTTAAATTTATACTCGTTGCGTGAACGTGTACAGCCATGAACAACTGAACGAGAAACAACTTTTTTTTTTTCTAAGTACAACCGAATTGGATAACATCCGTTTGGCGTGTATTTCAAACATCGTACTACAGTACACTATTACCGTAGTTGTTATAAATGGCGTTATGTATAGAACAGAACTGAGATATCTTAATGTAATAACTTTATTCGCTATAGATCAAAGATCAATATAGATTAAAGATCAATTGGGAAATATATTGTTAAATTTAAACCTAGTTATAACTGAAGCTGAGAAAACTGTTCAAGCTGCTAATGACTATTATCGTACATCGGCAACAATGATAAAACTCCAGTAAACGTATGCCATCAAACAACCGTAGATTAAAATTGAGATAAAATCATTTTAATCAAAACTACTGTGCTTGAAAGAAAACATTTTACTGTTGGTTTCACGCTGATATAAGATAAAAACAGGCAGTCCCTGGGTTACGACGGGGTTTCCGTTCTTGAGACGCGTCGTAAGCCGGAACATCGTCAAAAATCCTAAGAAAACCTTACTTTTAATGCTTTGGGTGCATTGAAAACTATGTAAACTGCATTCTTATGGCATTTTTCATCAAAAAAACCTTCAAATATTGACTATTTTGCATTTTTGGTGTCATATTTCATCTGCCAGATGAGCGTTGTAGGCGTCGTAACCCTGGAGCATGCGTTGTAACCCTGGAAATAATGTCTGATGAATATAATTGAAAAGCGTCGTAACCTCAGAACGTCGTAAGCCGAGACCGTCATAACCCGGGGACTGCCTGTAACATAAATTTCGTATTACGATTATATAAAGGAGAATTGCGAACGGAATCACATAATTTTTTTACGCAATAAACATGGCGCTAACGTAATCTGTTAACAAAAAAAAAAGTAGTTCACATTCACAACGAGACATATTCAATTCATATTTCCACCTAAAAACATGTTGCATAAGGAAAAATAACCTTGTCTCATATAAGTCAAGTACCTAGATATTCGTTTATGCTAACTAGAAGCAAGAGAATTCGCTCAGAATTACGTTATGGCAAAACAAACACGTATTCACCATCAGCTGATTTCAAACCACATTGGCCGCTTCTGTGGAATACTGGCTTAGATTTGCCGTAGTATTTTATAATACAATAATATGAGAATACATACAATATTATTGGATACAGTAAAGTAATGTATAACTTTTTAAAGGATTTATGGAAAAAATGCATAATTAATAAAATAACACCATGCATTTTTCGAAACAGTGGCGGACAAGAACGAACATGAAAAAACATCCCCTGACAACGTGGAGCGTAGTTACAAAGGCTGCCTTAATTTGTATCATATTTATGTACAAAAATGAAAATACTCTATATGTAATATATTTTCATACACATTTTAAGCATAAAAGCATAAACATTTAAAAAATCGACACTTCGATTACTAAATTTGCACTCTTTTAACTCGATATTTTCGGAAGAGCGGCAGACGGCGGCTTACAAGAACGAACATGAAAAAACATCGTATTTGATAATGTGAAGGGCAGTTTCAAAAGCTGCCTTTTTATCATATTTCTGCACAGAAATAAAAATACCCTATACGTAATACAAATAACTATTTTGATGCCATAGGAATGTCTGCATCCCTAAACTAAAAAATAACTGTTGATATTGTTTGCCCCAGAACAAGAAGCTTGGACCGGTGAAGCTAGTCGTATGCTACTTATTTACTAGATATTTTGTTGTAATCACTTTCTTTTAAGCAAACATTCATTCATAACGGTAAAAATTAGTTGTTATTATAACCTTCATTTATTCATTCTGACCAAGTATTGTTCCAATGCCCCTTAGAACAGAAAACTAAAAAAAAAAAAAATGTTCTTATGTGTAGGCAAACCTTTTATGCCATATGTATGTCATCAACACTGAGGATGGCTGAATTCAATGGGATTTCAAGCTTTTGTGTGATCATTTATTTGGCAAAATAGTCTCTAAAGTTTCCAGTCACTGAGCTATTAAAATGGTTTGTGTACTCAAAAAAAAAAAAAAAAAAAAAAAAAAAAATTACATTGGTATCAAGCCACATACTAACCGAATATCCTGCCTTTCAGTCAATATGGCGGTGGCTGTCCCATTCACCTCCCCCAGTCCCCATCACATTTTTTCAAATAATAACCTTCTCATGTACTTTACTTACTTTACTTTATCTTCCTGCCACTGTCCAGTGGCATAAGGCTGATACAGTTCCTCTCCATCTGTCTCGATCCTGAGCCATTTCCCTCGTTTCCTCTAGGTTCTGGATTTCTTCTTCAAGATTTCTGACAATTATGTCTATCCACCTCGTTCTTGACCTTCCCTGTGGTCTTCTTCCTGTTTGTACTGCTCTCAGTGCTCTCCTGGGGTCTCTATTCCCATCCATCCTCTCAACATGTCCAAACCATTTCAGCCTGATAATGACTGGCATTTGCCTTAATCTCATCCTGATGTCTTCATTCCTAACAAAATTGTCCCATTTAATGCCAAGTATCCTCCTCAGCACCTTCATCTCAAAACCGTCCAACCTTCTCTCCTCTGTCCTGGTCAGTGCCTAGGTGGACAAACCATACATCAGGACTGGCAGTACCAAAGCATTAAATATTCTCATCTTAGTTTTCAAGCTGATTTCATGCCTTGACCACATGTTTCTTCTCCAAACCTAATCCCAATGTTAAAAGTTAATAATTAATTTTGTTTTTTATTTTGTCATTTTAATCTCAGATGATGGGAATTTTCATGGCACCATTTTGACATAATCAGAATTTAAAGGGTATATCTTGTTCCTGTTTTCACATATCAAATTGTAACTTTTATTGTTGTCTTAACACGTCTAACATACTCTAGACCGTGTAATATTAATTGCTAAATTTCACAAGCAATGTTGTTATAGCACACAGGCTTATTGAGTTGCATTTTTCTTAATTTTGATACATTACACAAGATGTAATTTTATGAAAATGTGCAGATACTTTTTACTGCACTCTCTCCCCTGAGAAGAAACAAGGTAATCATTTCTGAAGAAGCAGTTTTTTTTTAAGATCTGTGTTGTTAAAACCTAAAATATGTGGCCTGTGACGACATATTTTCATACAATCAACTTACCTGTCAGATATATACATAGCTAAGACTCCGTCGTCCCCGACAGAAATTCAAATTTCGCGCCACTCGCTACAGGTAGGTCAGGTGATCTACCGGCCTGCCTCTGGCGGCAGGACTAGGAACCATTCCCGTTTTCTATCATATTTTCTCTGTCGCCGGTGGTATCAACATTGTTGTTACTACCTCCTGACTTAGATTCTTATTTCAACCTTTGATCTTAGATTCTTATTTCAACCTTTGATCATCGTTTCTCGGCTTTTTGGTGACGTATCTGGATCGTGGTTTTTGGCATTCGCTACTGTGGACTGATTTTGGACTTGCTTTTTGGATTTTTCTCAGTATGTCTGACTCAAATGTGAGTGTGAGAATGTGTGTGAATGTAGGCTGCAGGGTGAGGATACCGAAGGCTTCGGTTGATCCTCACACTGTATGTCGTAAATGTAGGGGGTTTCAGTGTTCTTCTACTAATACCTGTAATGAATGTGAGGGATTAAATGCGGAAGAATGGAAGACTTTAACTTCTTATTTGAAGAAGTTAGAGAGAGATAGGGTTAGACGTTTGAAAGGTGTGAGTACAAGGCCTATTGAGCCTTTAATTGACCCTATATCTAATCCTGATGAGTTGGATTCTCCCTATATGTCGACTTCACAAGCTTTACTTTCAGAATCGGCCTCTGAAATCGCCGATCTGAAAGCCACTATTCATAAGATGAAGTCCAAAATGGCGGACTTACAAGGTAAGGGTAGTGAAAGTGAAATGTACAGTGAAGTGAGATCTCCCAGTGTTGTGGAGGGGGCGTTTGATCGTCCCTGCGACGCTCCCAGGCCTAGACCTCTTCCAAGCTCCCATGCCAGAGGAGAAAGAAAGTCGAAAGCCTTAAGGAGGTCGTAGGGAATCCCCAACAGTCAGACGTCCCTTCAGCAGGCTCTGTTTCGATTCAGCTGCTCAGGGCCGCTATAGAAAAAGCGTCCTGCGAGAGTGTTTCTCCTCCTCTCCCTCTCCCTCACCTAAACGAGGGCGGAAGGATTCGGACCTTTCTAGGCACTGAAACGGCATTTGAGAGAACCTGAATTGGATTCAAGCCTGGAGCGCTTCTCAGATGAAGCTCCTTCGTCGGTTAAAAAGGACGTACCAGAACGCTTGCCTTCTACTTCTCCCCCGATTGAAGATGACGTGGGAGAAGCTTCAAGGAAAATTCTCCTAGCTGTACAAGAGCAGCTAGCCTCTTTGGTGGGAGTGTTAGCGAGAGATCCTCCTCGGAAGAAGGACGCTTCGCTTCCAATCAAGAAGACTCGTCCTCTCTCTCCTGCTAAACGAGAGGCGTCTTGCAGACTTGAAGCTTCGTCTTCCAAACATTCTGCAGAAGTTTCGGTTTGCTAGATCGAGATCTAGGGAAACCTTATGGCAGAGACGTGACGCCAGATAGGCGTGAGGTGTCTTACAGGCGCGAGGCGTCATACAGAGCGTCATATAAGCGCGAGGCGCCAGCCAAAGTTTTGGCGCCAGCCAGGACGCCAGTTGAGAGCGAGACGTCTTCCAGGCGCGAGGCGTCATCCAGACGTCAACAATCAGACAAATGCGAGGCGTCAGCCAGGACGCTTGGCAGATGAGAAGCGTCATCCAAGCGTGAAGGCGTCATCCGCTTATGGAGAAGTCTAGGCTTTTGGCGCCTACCAAGAAGGAAGCTTCTCTTAAAGCTCAGACTTTGAAGAGGAAGGAATATCATTCCCTCAGTCCCTCTCCTATCAGGAGTTTGTCTCCCCCAGAGGAAAGACATCCTGATTTATCTTCAGAAATCTCTAGACCCCGAGTTGGAGGAAAACTCGGAAGAACGAGTATCAGGGAAGAGAAGGACTTTTTAACTATAAAGTTTTAACAGCCCTTCTTCTGGAAGAGTATGGAGACGATTTGACCCCTGCCGCTTCTCCTTCTCCGCTCTCTGTGTTCTCGAGCGCAAAGGCGAAGAAGTCTTCGTCTTTTCTTCGAATGAAGCCCGCCATTTCCATGAAGAGGGCTCTTCATTCTTTCTTTAAATTCTTGGATGGAGTCAAAGAAGGAGTTGGTTAGAACGGTCTTCTGCATGCCTCCAGCGAGACTCGCTGGTAAACGGGGCATTTGGTATCAGACGGGAGAGAATATGGGCATTTCTCTTCCGTCTTCGGCAGAAGCGGACTTTTCAACCTTAGTCGATGCATCTCGAAGGCAAGGTTTGAACTCTGCCCGTGTGACTTGGGGCACTTCAGAACTGGATCATCTCCTCAGGGACTCTTCCATGTATTAGAATTTTTCAACTTCTTAGATTGGTCCCTTGGGGTGATGTCAAGAAGGCCCATGATTCGGAACGACTCGACCCAGAAGTCCTTCTATGTATTCTGTCTTGTATTGACAAAGCGGTACAGGATGGTTCGTTTGAGATCTCCTCTTTATTTGGAGCAGGTCTTCTTAAGAAGAGGACAGTCTTTAGTGCCTTTTTGACGAAAGCTGTCTCCCACTCTCAAAGGGCAGCTCTTCTGTACTCTCCTTTATCGGACTTTTTGTTTTCTTCTCAGTTAGTGAGGGACATTTCTCGTTCATTAACTGAGAAGGCGACTCAAGACCTTTCTTACCCAGTCAGCTAGGAAGAAGAAACCTGCTACTGCAACGGAAAAGAAAGGACCGAGTACATCAGTTCAGCCCTTTCGAGGTGACCCAACCTCCAGAGCTCCCGCAAGAAGGAAGGCTCCTGAGAAGAGAGGTAGGTCTGCCTTTCGTCCCTTTTAAAAGGGAAAGTGATGCTCCTCTCCTTTCTCCAAGCACCAGTAGGTGCCAGGCTCCTGGGATTTGTGGAGGCCATGGGCACGTATAAACACAGACGCTTCATCAATGTCTGTAATAAGGAAGGGATATCGTATCCCTTTCCTGGACACTCCTCCCCTAACGTCAACACCGCGGGAACTAACAGCCAAGTACAAGGATCCTGTGCTGAGAGATACTCTTCGATCGATGGTGGATCAGATGTGGGGACAAGAGAGCGATAGAACTAGTACCGGATCAAAACTCCCCGGGGTTTTAACAATCGCCTTTTTCTGGTTGCGAAAGCCTTGGGAGGCTGGAGACCAGTACTAGATGTCAGCTCTCTGAACAAATTTTGTTCAGAAGGAGAAGTTCTCGATGGAGACTTCTGCCTCAGTTCTTGCGTCAATGCGACAAGGAGATTTGATGGTGTCTCTGGATCTCCAGGACGCCTATTTTCACGTCCTCGATCCACCCTTCATCGAAGAAGTTACCTCCGTTTCATGACGGGGGGAAGGATCTTTCAGTTCAGAGCCTTGTGTTTGGCCTTTCCACAGCTCCTCAGGTCTTCACAAGCCTGATGAAGAATGTGGCGAGGTTTCTTCACCTCAAAGGTGTATATATCTCTCTGTATCTGGACGACTGGCTCATCAGGGCCAGATCAGAGAGACAGTGCTTGGAGGACCTTACGTTGACATAAAACCTGATCAGATCATTGGGATTATTCGTAAACCTCGAGAAGTCACAGCTGACCCCCAAACAGAACTTAGTCTATCTGGGGATTCAGATGGATTCTCGGGGTTTTCGAGTATTTCCTTCGCAAGAGAGAATCGCAAAAGGTTTGCAGAAAGTCTCTCTTCTTCTTAGGGAAGGAACAGACGTCGGCGAGGGAATGGCTGAGCCTTCTAGGGACCCTTTCCTCGCTCGAACAGTTCTTCCCACTAGGAAGACTTCATTTACGTCCGCTTTTCAATTCTTCCTCAAGAGGTCTTGGAGTTGGAAGACCGGACATCTTTCAGACGCCTTTCCCATTCCAGTGGAGATGAGAACCGCAACTTGGAATGGTGGTTGCCCCTCTGAAGGAGAACAAAGGAATCTCTCTAAAAATCCAGAACCCAGACCTAGTGTTGTACTCCGACGCGTCGGAGAAAGGTTGGGGAGTCAACATTAGGCTCGAAGGAAGTGTCAGGCACCTGGGAAACAGCACAGGTGTCTTGGCACATAAACTGCAAAGAGCTCTTCGCCGTACACCTGGCTCTGAAGAGTCTAGAACCTCTTGTTTCGAACAAAATAGTTCAAGTAAATGTGGACAACACCACAGCACTTGCCTACATTCGGAAACAAGGAGGGACTCACTCCTTGTTCCTTTTTTACGAACTTACAAAAGATCTTTTACTTTGGACGTCTCAGAGGAACATCTCCCTACTTACAAGGTTCGTTCAGGGAGAAAGGAATGTGAGGGCGGACAGGCTCAGCAGGAGGAACCAGGTCCTTCACACAGAGTGGACCCTACATGAAGATGTGTGTCAAGATCTCTGGTCTCTGTGGGGGACTCCTCATGTGGATCTCTTCGCCACGTTCATCTCCAAAAGGCTGGCAGTCTTTTGCTCGGTCGTGGAAGACCCAGAGCTCTGATGGTAGACGCCTTCCTGCTAGACTGGTCTCACGTAGACGTCTACGCTTTTCCTCCATTCAAAATCCTGGGACTAGTGCTGAAAAAGTTTGTGGCTTCAAAGGGGACGAGGATGACATTGATAGCCCCCTTTTGGCCGCGGCTCAAGACTGGTTCACGGAGGTGGTGGAGTGGATCGTAGATTTTCCCAGATTCCTCCCAAGAAGGATGGATCTTCTCAAAACAGCCACACTTCCAGAGGTATCATCAAACCTCCCCGCTCTCGCTCTGACTGCCTTTCGACTATTGAAAGACTCGTCAGAGCGAGAGGGTTTTCTCGTAAAGCTGCAAGCGCGATCGCGAGAGCCTGCAGAACCTCCACTAGACAAGTATATCAGTCCAAGTGGGAGGTTTTTAGAAGGTGGTGCAGAACTAAGAAGTTGTCCTCCTCCACTACCTCTGTAGCGGAAATTGCGGATTTCCTTCTATTCCTGAGAGAAGAATCTCATCTAGCTGTATCCACAATAAAGGGATACAGAAGTATGCTTTCGGCAGTCTTCAGGAATAGAGGATTAGATCTGGCAGATAAACAAGGATCTCCACGATCATAAGGTCCTTTGAGACTTCAAAGTCTAAGGAACCGGTCCCTCCTAACTGGAACCTAGACGTGGTACTCAAGTTCCTGTCATCCGAAAGGTTCGAACCTCCTCATCTGGCGTCGTTTTGAGACATCACTAGGAAATGCCTATTCCTATTATCTTTAGCTACGGCAAAGAGAATTAGTGAATTACATGCTCTGGAGGATAAAGTAGGATTCAAGGGAGACTCAGCTATTTGCTCGTTTAAAACCCTGTTTTTAGCTAAAAACGAGAATCCCACGAATCCCTGGCCTAAGTCATTCGAAGTTAAAGGCTTATCGAGTCTCGTAGGCAGAGAAGCAGAGAGGTCTCTATGTCCTGTAAGAGCTCTGAAATTCTACTTCAGAGATAGCACCAGATGGGAGGCTCTAGGCAAGGTCTTTGGTGCGCGGTAAAAGACCCCACAAGACTGATGTCCAAGAATGCTCTTGCATTCTTTGTGAGAAACGTCATTACAGACGCGCATAAGATCTGTCCTGACGAAGAGTTCCGACTGTTAAGAGTGAAAGCTCATGAAGTGAGAGCAGTAGCGACGTCTCTCTCGTTTCAAAAGAATATGTCACTTAAAAACATCATAGATACGACATTTTGGAGATGCAACTCAGTATTTGCATCTCATTACTTGAGAGACGTACGTGTGACCTATGAGAAATGTTTTTCTCTGGGTCCTTTCGTATCGGCGGATACGATCCTGGGTATGGGAGCCAACACCAATCCTTAAGTATATACTTACCTTCTTTTTAGATATGTTCTAGAGTCTCTTCTAACAAAAAGGACTTGGTGCTGCACGGGCGGCCGTCTCTGTTGTTCAGTAAGAAACTCTTGTGATATCTAATTAGATGAGTATAAAAAAATTTTTTTTTGAAAAATTATGTATGTGTGCGTATTGTGCTTTTTGAGTTATGGTTGTTGTGAAGAGTTCGGGGGATAACTCGGAACAATCTTTATTTCTAACATTTGGTTAGGATCAGGTGGTCGGGATTGGTTGTATGCTCCTTCATAAGGTGTATTGTCATATAAGTGGATCAGCACCCATTGACAAAGTCCTTTCAGGCTCTGCCGAGTAAGCGGATAAGACCCCATCGGCAGACCCACAAGAACTCTTGGCCATAGATCATATATCTCGCTAAAGTTTCTTGAGGTGATGCAGACTACTGGGCAAACACCCACGAAGTCTACCACCTATCAGGTAGGAACCAAGGTTTTATTTTATACCTACAACATATGTTGTTTACCTGTCTATTCCATAAGTAGCTGTCTCTTACCCTCCACCAAAGGGTGCCAATCAGCTATGTATATATCTGACAGGTAAGTTGATTGTATGAAAATGATATTGTTATGTTACAATAAAGTTTCATACATACTTACCTGGCAGATATATACGATTAATGGCCCACCCAGCCTTCCCGCAGGAGACAGGTGGAAGAGAGAAAATATGATAGAAAACGGGAATGGTTCCTAGTCCTGCCGCCCAGGGCAGGCCGGTAGATCACCTGACCTACCTGGTAGCTAGTGGCGCGAAATTTGAATTTTTGTCGGGGACGACGGAGTCTTAGCTATGTATATATCTGCCAGGTAAGTATGTATGAAACTTTATTGTAACATAACAATATCATTTTACTAAAGGTTTATGCAGAAAATTTTAAGTGTTGTACTGAAATTCCTTTGAAAGACAAGCTTTGTGAATTCCAAAAGATTTTTCCTAACTTAGGAATTATTGTTATCTCTGCTCTGTTTGCATGTATGGTGATTACAATCATAATTTATAAGCTAAAAATGTTAGTGAATTGCACACATAGTTTTGTATTAAACAAATACAATTCATGGACTTATGAAATAGATAATCAGGGATGCTTTGGGGCTTAGCTACCATTTAACTTTAGAATTAGTAGTGGTATGATACAGATTTTTGAACTGCAATGGGTGCAATATGTTGAGAGTAGACTGCAGTTGTTTTAAGCCCATAATATTGATAAGGGTGCTTTGCTTTGACAATTTTATTTTCTCTTCAAAGGGTGAAATCATCACAGTGCTGCGTAGGGTAGATGAAAATTGGGCAGAAGGGAAGCTAAACTCTCGCATTGGTATTTTCCCACTTTCTTTTGTTGACCTTAATAGTGCTGCCAAAGCCCTAATGAAGCTCTCTCTCAAGTAAGTACTCTCTTAGCTTTATTTTAAGCCTATATTATTAAAGAAATTTATTTTCGATAATGCTTCTTTGCATTGAATTTAATGCCACAGGGATCTTGGCTGAATAGTCATATCCTTTAAATTTTTTTTTTTTTATTGGATCAGGTATGTGTTCAGTTCATTGCTCTTGAATACTTCTGCCTTGCATTTGGTTGACTGTATCATTTGAGTTGCAAATGTGCATGAAGCTTAAAACTGCTTAGCATTTTCAAATACTTTTTTTTTATATAAAAAAAAAAATTTTTGAAGGTCTACTTTGAACTTAGATATTTATGTGCCATACCTGGGCTCTAGTGGTTTTTTTATTTTTACCAGAGAACAGTACACGTAATTGGAATCTTGACTCTTCTTGTTACTTTCTTTATTGTAGGGTTTTTCCACTGTTATAGCAATGCTTTGTAACTGTTTCATATTTAATTCCTGATTATGTTAGTTGCTCTTTTTTTATACTGTTTATTTTGTCCATTTATATTGTATACTGTACTAAAAACTATTTCGATTACATAAGTTTATGTATTTCATTGGTAAGTTTGATAATATGGTGTCTGTGATATTTATAATTCATTAAAACAAAAGATGAGGGAGAGTGAAATATTTTCATATGCATTTTGTAATTACATTATATTATTATTATTATTATTATTATTATTATTTTTTTTTTTTTTTTGCTCTATCACAGTCCTCCAATTAGACTGGGTGGTATTTATAGTGTGGGGTTCCGGGTTCATCCTGCCTCCTTAGGAGTCCATCACTTTTCTTACTGTGTGTGCCGTTTCTAGGATCACACTCTTCTGCATGAGTCCTGGAGCTACTTCAGCTCTAGTAGATTCCTTTTCAGGGATTTTGGGATCGTGCCTAGTGCTCCTATGATTATGGGTACGATTTCCACTGGCATATCCCATATCCTTCTTATTTCTATTTTCAGATCTTGATACTTATCCATTTTTTCCCTCTCTTTCTCTTCAACTCTGGTGTCCCATGGTATTATTATTATTATTATTTGAAAACATTAATAAACATATACATGTACCATAAAAATTCTCTCATTTCAGTAAGAGAGGGAGAGAAGAGTCTTCCTTACTTGAAAGTGAAATGGAAAGGTTGTTTTAATTCTTTAAAATACAGGGTGATTAAAAAAGAATGACCCTATTTCATGAATAAATATTTTATGAAGGAAAATAGAAAAAATAAAACAAAAAAAAAAACTTATAATACAAGTATTCTACTAACAGTCAAGGTTTTTTTCATCATGTTAAAGTGCTCAATATGGCCACCCCTTGCAGCACGAACAACATCAATACGATATGAGAATTCTTCCCAAACACGTGAAGTCAGGAGATCTAGGAGGCCAAGCACAAAGAGCACTGTCTTGGGCCCCTATCCGACCAATCCATCGCTGAGGCAGTTTTTCATTTAAAAATGCTCTAACTGATAAGAGCCAGTGTCGTAACATATCCATACAGCCTTCCCCTGTAACAGAGTTTCCCTCGAAAAAGAATGGCCCATAAACCTTGTTGCAAGATACAGCACAAAAAACATTTACTTTAGGGGAATCTCTTTCATATTGAATAATTTTGTGAGGATTTTCGGTCCCCCAAATTTGCACATTGTGTCGGGTGACTTTGTCATTCAGATGAAATGTGGCTTCGTCGCTGAAAATTAACAGTGGACTGAAGTTTTCGTCGTCCTCCATCATTTGCAGCATCTGGTTGCAAAATTTCATTCGTCGTAGGTAGTCATTGTTTTTAAGCGCCTGAACGAGCTGCAGTCTGTACGGTTTCAATTGCAACCGTTTTTTAAGCACACACCATACTGTGGGTTGAGGAATGCACAGCTCACAACTTGCACGGCGTGTGGATTTCCTTGGGCTCCGAGTAAACGCAACACGGATTCTCTCACATCTTCCTCTGAAGTGCGCGGTCGCCCAGGACTTTTGCCTTTACACAGACACCCGCTCTTTTCAAACTGCTTAAACCACCTTCGGATGTTCTTGGAAGAAGGAGCATTGCAATTGAATTTCACTCTGAATGCACGCTGCTCTGTAATCACTGATTTAGTTTTGGCAAACTCAAGAACGCAAAAAGCCTTCTGTTGAAGGGTCACCATTTTTTTGCTGTCGCTGCCAGACGCATGAGTCATGGGTCTGGCAGCGTTAGAAAACTGGGAAATCTGATCTTTCAAACACCCACTCCCTCATTCTGATTCATACATTTACTTACGAAATATTTGATCATGAAATAGGGTCATTCTTGTAATTGCAGTTATATTATTATTATTGTTATTATTATTTGAAAATATTAAGAAACATAGTACATACTTGTACCATAAAAATTCTCTCATCTTAGTAAGAGAGAGAGAGAGAGAGAGGAAGAAAGAGAGAGAAGAGATGGAACGAGAGAGAGAGAGAGAGAGAGAGAGAGAGATTTTCCAGTATGTATATCCTTTGCCCACCAAGTTGGCAGCACTTATTAGAGGCAATAAGTATTAATCCGTATTAATATTTGAAAATTAATAAATCATTTTTGTATCATAAAAAATACAGTAGTGCCTCAGGATACAAAATTAATCCGTTCCGAAGCGGCCTTCATAACCTGATTTTTTCGTATCTAGAACTATGTTTTACATGTAAATTGCCTAATTCGTTCCAAGTCCTACAAAAACACCACAGTAAATTTTATAATATAGCTAAATTGACCAATAAACCATTCAATACCTAACCTAACTGTGCCTGACCTGTAAATAAAGTGTATTAGTATACAGGGTACAAGAAATACTGTACGTACATATGTAGTAAAATGTGGTACCTTACCTTTCGAGTGAGGCAATGTCCAAAAGTGGCAACAGAGGAGGAGGACATATGGCAGAAAACATGAACACTTAACTTTACGAAACACATTAAAAAATGGTAGAAAACATTAGCACTAAACTTTACGAAACACATTAACAAATAGCAGAAAACATTAACACTTAACTTTATGAAAAACTTTCAATTAAATTTCTTTTTTTTTGCCTTTTTCTGATTTGTGCATTTTTTTTACTTTTTTACTTTACATTTTTTTTTTACAAAATTTCAATTTCTTCACCACTTTCAATTTTCTATTTTTTCGGATCACTTGTTCTTGTTTGCTTACTACTAAAGGCCTCTTTAATAAATACCTGTCCAAGGAAGATTGCTTCTGCCTGCTTTTCAAAATGTTCCTGAAACAACTTGGGCAAATGTCATCGAACTGCGCAAGCATACGATGTAAGCCTTTTCGAGGTGTCTTTTCTACAAATGATTGCACTTTGTGAAAAGCAGCTTGGACATCCTTAATTTCTGCCTTTGTCATAGGGTCCTCCTCCTCCTCCTCCTCCTAACTGCTGCTAGAGAACTCTTCTTGAATGACGTTATGTT
Source organism: Macrobrachium nipponense (assembly GCF_015104395.2). Classification (NCBI taxonomy): domain Eukaryota; kingdom Metazoa; phylum Arthropoda; class Malacostraca; order Decapoda; family Palaemonidae; genus Macrobrachium; species Macrobrachium nipponense. The sequence goes on from NC_061101.1 coordinate 31,886,346, forward strand.
GCATGGCCTCCAACTCCTTCAGTTTTGTACATGAACTTTCCTGTCAGATATATACTTAGCTTACGTCTCTGACGTCACGACAGAATTCAAAACTAGCGGCACACGCGACAGGTAGGTCAGGTGATCTACCTTACCCGCCGCTGGGTGGCGGGTGTAAGAACCAATCCCACTTTCTTGTCAGATTTTCTCTGTCACCTGGCTTGACAACACCTGTTGTTAAGTCCTCACGATAGTAGGATTTATTCTCGTTGCCGAGGATTATTTGGATTGACTTTTTGGTGAAGTACCCTTTGTCCGTTGACTTGGCATACGCTATTTTGGATTGTTTGTGGATTTTCTTTGGATTTTTCTCATAATGGCTGATTCTGATATTAAGAAATCTTCTGTTTTTCGACTGTGCTCTGTGAGTGAATGCAAGGTGAGGCTTCCTAAAGTATCTGTAGATCCTCATAATGTATGTATAGGTTGTAGAGGGAATGAATGTTCGTTCAATAACCCTTGTAAAGAGTGTGAAAGGTTGGATGAAGATGGATGGAAGTCTCTTTCTCCCTACTTAAGGAAGTTAGAGAAGGATAGGGTCCGTAAAGCTTCTTCTAGGAGCTCTAGTAGATCGCGTATTAGCGAACTTGATGTAGAGAACCCTGCCGTAGATTTAGTACCTTCTCCAGTTTCAGCCCCTGCTCCCAGCATCGAACCTGAAGATTCGCATTCGGAGGTGGCTTCCATGAGAGCCACGATTAGGAGCATGGAGAGCAAAATACGCTCTCTTGAAGGTAAGAGTGATAGTGCCAGTGAACTGTGCAGTGCCCCTAGTGCAGTGGAGGGTGGTCTGACCGGCTCACTAATGCTTCCAGGCCTAGACCTCTTTCAGACTCCCAGACCTAGTGGAGGAGGAAAGTCAACAGCCCCAGGAAGGTTTGGGAGAACCCCCACTGGTCAGGCGTCCCCTCGGCAGATCCTGTTGCTCGTTCCCAGGCTGCCTCGGATCGAGCCAAGAAGGAAGTGTTGAGCCAGTGTTTTTCTTCGTCATCGTCGCCCTCTCCTAAGCGCGGATGGAACACCTCGGAAGCCTCTCGCCCTCTCAAGAGAGCCTGGAAGGCGCCTTGCGCCCTTCCCTCCAGCCCCGAATCCTTCTCAGAAGAGAAGCCAGGAGATCACAAGAACCCTCTTCTCCTTTCCTCCCTCGGCCCTCGTCTCCAGTTGAAGCGTTCGAGAGATCGCCAGCGCACATCTTGGCGGGTCTGCAGGCGCAGATCTCAGCTCTGGCTGACTCCTTGGCAGGGAGTTCCCACCGTTGGAAGGACGTCTCGCTCCTGGTGAAGAAGTCGAAGAAAGACCGTTTGGATTTCTCGCCTCCTGCAGGAAGGTTTCAAGAGCCTCGCAGCCGCGCTTCCTTCAATCAAGAAAGCTTTAGGGACTGCTCTCCGAGCAGGCGCTTCTCACCCCCCAGCAGGCGACAAGAGCCTGGCAGGCGCCAAGAGCCTGACAGGCGCTCTTCTCCTGGTAGCCGCTCTTCCAGACTTAGACAAGAGGAACAGGATGATCGTTTCGCTTCTGGCAGGCGCCATTCGCCGAGGATCCGTTCTACTCCTGGCAGGCGCCAGGATCCTAGTATTTACCAGGAGTTTAGTAGGCGCGCCTCCCCGAGCAGGCGCTCTTCGCCAGGAAGCCGCTCTCCATTGGACAGGCGCTTGGAGCCTTGTAGGCGCTTTTCTCCAGGAGTTCGCTCTTCGCCAGAGACTCTCTCTCCCCTTGACAGACACAGAGAATCGATTAGGCGCCAAGAGCCTAGTAGGCGCCAAGAAACCAGTAGGCTCCTTTCACCGAGTAGGCGCTCTTCCCCAAGTAGCCGCTCTCGACTGGACAGGCGCTCAGAGCCTAGTAGGCGCTACCCGTCCGGTAGGCGCTCTTCACCAGAGAGCATTTCTCCCCGTGGCAGGCGTCAAGAGCCTGGCAGGCGCCAGGAGCCTGGCAGGCGCCAAGAGCCTGACAGGCGCTCTTCTCCTGGCAGGCGCTCTCCCATCGACACGACCTTAGGATATGACAAGCGCACCTCTTCTAGTAGGCGCGCTCCTAGAAAGAGCTCCCCTCCAGGCAGCCGCTCTTCGAAACGTCATTCTTCTGAAGAGGACCAAGGGGCTACGGACGAAGAGTTATCCAAGGATTCTTCGGTCTCTTCATACAAGAGGCTAACCGACCTCCTCTTGCAAGAGTTTGGAGATTCTCTTTCTGCTGTTGCTCCTCCTTCACCGCCCTCCTTGTTTTAGACAGCAAAGACTACCAAGACTTCTTCATGTGTCAAGATGAAGCCGACTGTATCAATGAAGAAGGCCCTTAAGAGCTTTGGCGATTGGCTGGTCTCCAAGGAGGAGAAAGGGAAGACCGATTTTTCTTTCCTGCCTTCCAAGTTGACGGGAAAGATGGGATTCTGGTATGAGTCAAGGGAGCCTTTGGGCCTGGCTCTTCCCTCATTGGCGGACTCGGACTTCTCTTCGTTGGTGGATTCCGCACGTCGCTCGGCTCTTTATTCTGCAAAGACGACGTGGGGAATGAGTGAATTGGACCACCTTCTGAAGGGAATGTTCCGGGTCCTCAAAGTTTAACTTCCTTGACTGGTCCCTGGGAGTATTAGCGAAGAAGACGCAAGCACAGGAGTCACTTTCTCTAGAAGATCTTCATTCCGTCTTGTCGTGTATGGATAAGGCAGTGAGAGATGGCTCTGGCGAGGTAGCTTCGCTTTTTGGAGCTGGAGTCGTCAAGAAGAGGGCAGTGTACTGCTTTTTTCTAACCAAAGCAGTGTCGCATGCACAGAGGGCTTCTCTGTTGTATGCTCAACTCTCACCACAACTCTTCCCAAAGAAGATTATCCAGGATATCTCCAGTGCTCTATCAGCGAAGGCCACGCAGGATATGTTGGCTCAATCGGCGAGGATTCCTAAGGCTTCTTTCCAGCCTAAGATCAAGAAAGAAGCAACGAATAGACAAGAGCCCTTTTGAGGAGGCCCTCCTTCTCGTGCCTCCTCCTCCAGAGGAACAAGACCTCCTAAGAGAGGAAGGACCTTCTCTCGATCTATTAGATTGAAAAAGTAGTATGCATGTCCTCCAGACTACAGTAGGTGCCAGACTGCTGAGTTTCTCAGACGTCTGGGCACAGATGGGGGCTGACAGCTGGTCCCTCTCAATCGTCAGGAAAGGGTACCTCATTCCCTTCATTTCAAGACCTCCTTTGACCACAACACCAAGGGAGTTGGTGGCCAGGTACAAAGACCCTCACATGAACCAAGCCCTTGCTCTAGCAGTAGAGCTTATGCTGGAGAAGGAAGCTATAGAGCTGGTGAAGGACCCTCTTTCCGCGGGTTTTTACAACCGCCTCTTCCTTGTTCCCAAAGCCTCGGGAGGATGGAGACCGGTTCTGGACGTAAGCGCCCTGAACGTCTTTGTGAAGAAGAGGAAGTTCGCCATGGAGACGACATCTTCAGTCTTAGCAGCTCTTCGCCCTGGGGACTGGATGGTGTCACTGGACCTTCAGGACGCTTACTTCCATGTGCCGATCCATCCTTCTTCTCGCAAGTTCCTAAGGTTCATGTGGAAAGGAAAAGTTTTCCAATTCAGGGCTTTGTGCTTCGGCCTCTCGACAGCCCCCCAAGTGTTCACGGGGCTCATGAAAAATGTAGCACTGTGGCTACATCTGGAGGGAGTGAGGGTTTCCCTCTACTTAGACGATTGGCTGATCAGAGCCAAATCGAAGGAAAAATGTCTGGAGGACCTTCGCAAAACGTTGACCCTAGCAAGTTCTCTGGGACTGTTGGTGAACTTCGGGAAATCACAGTTAATCCCCAGCCAAGATCGGATCTATCTGGGGATTCGGATGGTTTCTCAGGTTTTTCGTGCGTATCCATCCCCAGAAAGGATAACCCGTTGTTCAGAGAAGGTCGCAGCCTTTCTAGAGAAAGATGTATGCACAGCGAGGGATTGGATGAGTCTGTTGGGGACACACTCCTCGCTGGAGTAATTCGTTTCTCTAGGAAGGTTGCACCTAAGACCCCTTCAGTTCTTTTTTAATCGAAACTGGAACCACAGATCTCAGGACCTAGATTTCTGTTTCAAGATCTCGAACGAGATAAAGGAGGATCTCCGTTGGTGGGCAGACCCTCTTTGCTTCGCGGAAGGTATTTCCCTACATCTGCAGAACCCCAACCTAGTGTTATTTGCAGACGCGTCGGACACGGGTTGGGGAGCGACTCTAGGTTCAAGAGAAGTGTCAGGCACCTGGGAGGGGGAACAGGTGTCCTGGCACATCAACAAGAAGGAATTGATGTCGATTTGGTTGGCCCTCAAAGCTTTCGAGCCCCTCGTCCAGAAGGCAGCGGTTCAGATCAACTCGGACAACACCACAGCCCTGGCTTACATCAGGAAGCAGGGGGGGGACTCACTCATTCTCCCTGTACGAAACAGCAAGAATGCTTCTTTTGTGGTCGGAGAAAAGGAAGATAAGTCTCCTCACCAGGTTCATACAGGGAGAAAGAAATGTCAGAGCCGATCTTCTGAGCAGAAAAAACCAAGTCCTTCCCTCAGAGTGGACTCTGCACTCGGACGTGTGCCAGGAGCTGTGGAGAACGTAGGGCAGACCTCATTTGGATCTATTCGCGACCTCCAAGAACGCAAGGATAGACCTTTACTACTCCCCGATCTCAGACCCGAGAGCAGTAACAGTAGATGCGTTTCTGATGGACTGGAAGAACCTAGATCTGTATGCATTCCCTCCATTCAAGATTCTGGGGGAAACTCTAAGAAAATTTGCAGCATCGGAGGGAGCAAGAATGACCTTGATAGCTCCGTTCTGGCCCGCCCAAGACTGGTTCACAGAGGTACTGGAATGGTTAGTAGACATTCCAAGATCCCTGCCACTAAGAGTCGATCTGCTCAAACAGCCCCACTTCGACAGGTATCGCAAGAACCTCCCCGCTCTCAGTCTGACTGGATTCAGACTATCAAGAGTCTGGTCAGAGCGAAGGGCTTTTCGGCAAAGTCTGCAAGAGCTATTGCCAATGCACGTAGACCTTCCACCATCAGAGTCTACCAGTCGAAGTGGGATGTTTTTCGGCGCTGGTGCAGGAATCAGAAGCTTTCCTCCTCCAGTACCTCTGTGACCCAAATAGCAGACTTTCTACTCTTCCTGAGGGAAAGATGCGGTCTTGCGGTCTCTACCATAAAGGGTTACAGGAGCATGCTATCTTCTGTGTTCAGACACAGGGGATTGAACATCTCGGAAGATAAAGATCTTCATGATTTGATCAGGTCTTTCGAGACTACTAAGAAAGTCTCTAGTTTGACTCCAAGCTGGAACCTTGACATGGTCTTGCTGTTCCTGAGGTCCTCGAGATTCGAACCACCCCAATCAGCCTCTTTCAGAGACCTTACGATGAAGACATTGTTTCTCATGGCTTTGGCTTCGGCTAAGAGAGTGAGTGAGTTACAAGCCTTAGAGGGAAGTGTGGGATTCAAAGGAGACTCCGCGATTTGTCCCTTTCTTCCCTCTTTCTTGGCCAAGAACGAAAATCCCTCCTCACCTTGGCCCAGGAGTTTTGAGATAAAAGGCTTATCCTCTCTGGTCGGAGTAGAAGAGGAAAGGACTCTTTGCCCTATAAGGATCCTTAAGTTTTATCTCCAGAGAAAGAGAAGGCTTAGGGGTAACATGGACAACCTCTGGTGTTCTGTAAGAGACCCCAGTAGGCCTTTGTCAAAGAATGCTCTGGCATTCTTTATTAGACCTAATAAAGGAAGCTCACGCAACATGTAACCAAGACCATTATAAGCTTCTGAAAGTCAAGGTGCATGAAGTAAGGGCCATCGCGACGTCTTTGGCTTTCAAGAAGAATATGTCATTACAGAACCTCATGAAAGCGACTTTTTGGAGGTGTGATTCGGTCTTTGCCAACCACTACCTGAGAGACGTAAGAATTACGTATGAGAGGTGCTTTGGGTTAGGCCCGTACGTATCGGTGGATTCAGTGCTGGGGCAGGGAGCTGAAGCATATCCTTTTTAAATTTTTTCCCTTTTTGTATTTGTATTGTGTTTTATGGTTGTATGAAAGAGGATGCAGGTAGGCACCTCGTTCATTCGTAGTTCTAACAATTAGTATTTTGGTTAGGTGATCTGTTTTGTGCTTGAGCTCCTTGCATTGGTAGTGGACAGGTTCTGTCATTTAAGTGGGCGGATCCCCTTTGACAAGACCCTAACTGGATTCTACCAAGTAAGCGGAGTCAGTTCCCATTGGTAGACCCAAAGAGTTTTTCAGCTGTAGGTCACGCCCTCGCTGTAACTCTTCAGGCAACGCAGACTAATAGACAGTAACTATGAAGTCTTCTGCCTAAAATAGGTAAGAACCAAGGTTTTTATGTCCTATAACATGTGTTGTCTCCCCTTTCTTTGTACTTGAGTGTGTCTTTCCCTCCACCAAGGGTGTCAATCGGCTAAGTACATATCTGACAGGAAAGTTCATGTACAAAAATGATATTGTTAGTATACAATAAAGTTTTGTACATACTTACCTGGCAGATATATACGATTGATGGCCCTCCCAGTCTCCCCTCAGTAGACAGGTGGAAGAGAAAATCTGACAAGAAAGTGGGATTGGTTCTTACACCCGCCACCCAGCGGCGGGTAAGGTAGATCACCTGACCTACCTGTCGCGTGTGCCACGAGTTTTGAATTCTGTCGTGACGTCAGAGACGTAAGCTAAGTATATATCTGCCAGGTATGTACGTATGTACAAAACTATTGTATACTAACAATATCATTTCATCCATCGTAAGCTCCTCGAGAAGGTCATTGATGTCGTCCTCGTCGACGACCAGCCCCATGGACTTGCCGAGTGCAAGGATCTCATCAAGATCTGGTTGCAAAACAGTTTCAGGATCGTCAACTGTTTCTGAATCTGCATCAGCTTCACCCACGTTGAATCCTCCCTCGAAGTCTCAGGCAGATACGGCATCAGGCCAGAGTTTACTCCACGAAGAATTCAAGGTTCGCCTCGAAACCTCCTGCCAAGCTTGATCGATGAGTCCGATGCATATCATGATATCGAAATGATCCTTCCAAAATTCAGGCAAGGTGAGGTTTGTGGTATCGGTG
>NC_061101.1:31893980-32018980 GCF_015104395.2 Macrobrachium nipponense
CAAAACTCTGACGGGACAAAGTAATAACTCCTGTGGGTCGCTGTCCATGAACTCATTCAGGGAGGCAATAGAAAATGAGGCAAATCTGTCATCATGTACCGAGGGATTTTGAGTCTTAGCCACGAATTCCGTGAAAATTCCAACCCCAACCCCTGATGTGTTTAACATCATAACTCAGGCGCCATGAAGCTCTCCAACTCACTTCGAGGAACGGGGAAATCCTTGGACTCACGAACATGAGCGCTGATGGGTCCTAGTCTTCTTGGCTGAATCCATGATAACACACAGAAGGCACACACACTCAGAAGCACAAATAAATCATGGGCAAATCAAAGAAACCGGCTTGGGCAGGTGAAGAGCAAATGCACGCATCCCCACTCCAAGGCGGTTGTAGAAAGACTAAATGCATCACGGGATGCAGACGTGGTTCGAGACCAGTCTTTACCACATGTATATATTGTTGCCAGATTCCTTGCATTACAATCTTTGCTTTTAACCAGTTTCCAGCTGGCATTAGAAGATTAAAACCAAAGGTTTGTTCCCCATAATAAATATAATAAATATCTTTAAAGTTTATGATAAAAAATTATTCATTTTTGATATACTAAGACTGTCAGCCATTTCTTCTAACATACCCAATAGTGTGACATGTGGATAATTTCTGCACAATTTTGTACATTTGCTAAAATTTGTATACATAGAATACAAAGATTGTGTGTCAAATTACCATTTTGTATTAATAGCATGTAGTAATATATGTTGAACTTTAAAAGGAAATTAATCCATTTAAGAAATTTTTTATCACTTCCTCCGTTCCTACTTGTCATTTTTCATGTTGATGAAGTAGAATCTTGTATACAAAAACTTTACCTCATAAAACTTTCTTTTCATAAACTCCCATTAACTCCCTCAGGCAAATCCTTTTAGGATTTGCAGTGCTTCATACATCAAATCTAGTTATCCAGCAGTCCAGGATTATAACAGTACAAGCAGTCCTCGTTTATCGGGAGCATTGATTAATGGTGTTAAGCAGATTTTTGGTGACGGTGAGGAATTTTTGGGATTGGTAAGCAGTTTATCAGCATCAGTAGGTGGTTTATCAGTGCCAATAAGTGGTTAAAGACACCGATATGCGGTTTATTGGCGCTTACAACATCGTAAACACCATTTATTACCATAATTATCATTGATTTTCGGTTATCAGCTGGGAGAGGAACCCCACTGTTAACCGGGGATTCTGTCCTCCTAATAAAGGGTCAACCAAATCAGATTGCAACATCACTTCAGATATTGAACATTAAGAATGGTTTTCCTGGTTTTTTAAAGGCTTGCAATATTTAGGGTTCCTAAAATTCTAGCTGATTGCATGATCTCAATAAATCACATTTTGCCAAGGGCTTTGAAAGACAATGTTTGAAGTTGAATTATTCATTTTTCTGTTTTGATAAGTCTCTAAAATATTTAGTTTTAACATCTCCATCTAGCTGGTCGAGATGATATATTACAGAATGAGTATAAAAGTAATAACAGCAGTTGTGGAAACAAAATTTTGATGATAGTGTTGGATTACACCAGTGATCAGCATTCATCCTAATTTTGCTTGTGCTGGTCATGAATGTGTTGCGTGAAGAGATCAGGAATGAAGAGCTATGGGAGTTGTTGTAAGCCAATGATCTGGTGATTACTGCTGAAAAAATGAGGAGGACCTACAGAGAAGGGCTGGAGGGTGGCAGGAGTCTTTAGAGAGGGGTGGCTTAAAGGTGAGTGTGAATAAAACAGAGGTTTTGGTGAGCAGTAGGGAAGATAGAGACAGAATAGTAATACATACAAGAAAGAAGAGGCTTGATTATAAAACAGGTGGGAAAGTTTAAATACTTAGGATCTACTTTAAGCCAAGAGGGAGGATGTGAGGCTGAAGTTGACAGTATGATAAAAGCTTCATGGGGGAGGTGGAGAGAGGTAGCTGGAGTAATATGTGATCAGAAAATACCAATCAAAATGATATTGTTAAGATACAATAAAGTTTTGTACATACTTACCTGGCAGATATATACTTAGCTATAGACTCCGTCGTCCCCGACAGAAATTCGAATTTCGCGGCACACGCTGCAGGTAGGTCAGGTGATCTACCGCCCCTGCCGCTGGGTGGCAGGAATAGGAACGATTACCGTTCTAGAACCAGATTTTCTCTTCCACCTGTCTCCTGAGGGGAGTATGTACAAAACTTTATTGTATCTTAACAATATCATTTTTGTACATGGAACTTACCCAGCAGATATATACTTAGCTGATTGACACCCTTGGTGGTGGGAAAGAGACAACTATTTACTGAATAGACAGGTAAACAACATACGTTGTAGGTAATAAATAAATAAAACCTTGGTTCCTACTTGATCAGGCGGAAGCCTCCATGGCTAATGCCTAGGAATCTGCTTCGCCTCAAGAGCCTCAGCGAGGATGTGACCTATGGCTAAGAGTTCTTGTGGGTCTGTCGATGGGGTCTTATCCATTTACTCGACAGAGCCTCTTACATGACAATTTGCCTATGCCTAGTGGCATAATTAAGGAGCACAACACCGATCCCGATCACCTGATCCTAACACGAGGGTTAGTGCTTAAGTTGAAAAGAGTTATCTACAAACTCCTTTCAAACAACCCAAAGAAAAAGCACGACGTTAAATAAAATTTAACTCACTAGTTAAGGATCAGTATCTGCTCCCTATCCCAGCAATGTATCCGCAGACACGTATCAACCAAGAGAGAAGGATCCCTCGAAGGTTATCTTGACATCCTTCGGATAATGGGAAGTCAACACAGAGTTGCATCTCCCGTATGTACAGCTAATATGTCCTTATGACATATTGTTAGGGAAGAACAAGAATTCGGAAAAGCTCGCACTTCATGCGCTTTTAATTCTCAGCTGTTTGAAGGAATCATCAATGCACTTATCAAGTGCTTAGGAGATCACAATGTCTCAAAGAAGGCCAGGGCGTTCTTTGATATAGATCTCTTCTGGGTGAAGCCTGGAGCCTGGCTAGCGCTTGGCAAGCGCCTAGCGCCTGTCTAGCGCCTCGCGCCTGGCTGGAGCCTTGCGCCTGAAATGGCGCCTAGAGCCTGGCTGGAGCCTCGCGCCTAGATGGCGCCTTGCGCCTGGCTGGCGCCTCGCGCCTGGCTGGTGCCTGATTGGCTCCTCCTTCCTGGCTAGCGCCTGGCGCCTGGCTGGAGCCTTGCGTCTGGCTGTGCCTTGCGCCTGGAAGGCACCTGGAGCCTGGCAGAAGACTTCATGATTACTGTCTATGAGTCTGCATGCCTCAAGAGTTTCAGTGAGGTAGGGACCTATGACTGACAAACCCTTCTGGATCATCATGTAATGGGGGGCTAGCCCGCTTACACGACAGAGCCTTCTCGGATCGTGCCAATGGGGGCTGACCCACTTACATGGCAGAGCCTTACCTGTATCATATCAATGGGGACTAGCCCTCTTACATGACAGAGCTTTAGGTTTCTCTTTACTGGAAGGAGCCTTGAGTCTGGATGGATCCTCAATCCTGACTGGAGCCTAGCCTTGAAGGAGCCTGCACCTGGATGGCGCCTGGCTGGCTCCTAGGAGCCCTGGCTGGCCTCCTAGAGCCTTGGCTGGCTCCTAGAGCCTGGCCCTTGGCTCCTAGAGAACCTGGCTGGCTCCTAGAGCCTGGTCTGGCTCCTATAGCCTGGCTGGCTCCTGAACCTGGCCCTTTGGGCCTCCTAGCCTGGCTGGCTTCCTAGAGCCTGGCTGGCTCCTAGAGCCTGGTTGGCTCCTAGAGCCTGGCTGCTCCTAGAGCCTGGCTGGCTCCTAGAGCCTGGCTGGCTCCTAGAGCCTGGCTGGCTCCTAGAGCCTGGTTGGCTCCTAGAGCCTGGCTGGCTCCTAGAGCCTGGCTTGGCTCCTAGAGCCTGGCTGGCTCCTAGAGCCTGCTGGCTCCTAGAGCCTGGCTGGCGCCTCGCGCCTGGCTTGGCTCCTCCACACTTGCTGGAGCTTCGAGCTTGGAAGAGTCTCTAGGCTGTCTGACGATGTCCACATCGGACACTCTTATATCTGTCCGATTTGTTCGCCTCTGGCGCATTTGCGCCAGGTTGGAGGCAGCTCCTTCTCAGTATCCGACCATGACAGAGTTCCTTGGAACTGTCCGCCTCTGGCGTTTTTCGCCTGTATTGGCATTTGGCGCTTGGCTGGCGCTACCTTGTCCGAGAGTCCTGAACAACCACATAGTTTATCAGGAGACTGGAGAAGGGTGGAAGAAATTCTTCCCCTTTGAGCTTTTGGCCCCTGGCAAGGGGAGGTGATTTTAGTCAGCTACACCCAGTAGACGACAGGATATCTAACAATACGAGAGAGAAGAGTCTTCCTCCGAGGAGGATCCTTCGTGAACACTTCTTTTGCTAACGAGATCTCTTCTTACATGTTGATGAGGTTCCTCGTTGCAGAATCTTCCCTATCCTTGCCCGAAGAAGGGAAGGAGTCTGGAAGTCGAAGGAGACTCTGAGCTGAAATTGGGCGGAACCCTGATTTCTAGCTCTTATTGTATCCTTCTGAATACCTTCTGGAAGCATTTTGAGCCCTCATCGCACCCCGAAGACTCTGTAGGCAAACGTTTAAACCACCTCTCTTCTTCTGTAGATGAAAATGTAAGTACCCTGCCTGGGCAACTAAACTTCTATCTGAAAGCGTTGCGTCAGGAATAGAGGGATTTATTTCTTTTGCCAGACATACTATGCTGGCAAGAACCCATTGCCGAGTCTCCATTGAATCTGATGCGAGATTCCAATGCACAAAAAATTCACTTGTCTTCTTGGTCGTTTAGGGCTAAGAGAAACAAAGAATTCCTTCATAAACTTCCTCAAAGAAGTTTGATGAGGAGCAGTTCCATTTTGTCGGAACACGGAATCTGTGGCCACAAAAAAAAATCCCATTCGAAGTACATGATATCCTACTCTTGTCGTATTGCGGTATCGTATAAGATCCCGAAGATCTTAATCCTCTGTTATCTCTAATTCCCTTTGTAGAGACAGAGTATGGCCTTTACTGCGTTCTTTGATAGCAGATATATAAATAGGTGATTCTTCCCTCTGAAAGTGAAGAAAAAACCTCGCTATGTGGTTCACAGAGGTATCGGAAGAGGACAGTTTCCTCATTCCATCTAGCACGATCTGCAGCAATTCTATGTCTTAGCCATGACTATTGTCATCTACCTTGAAAAAACCTCTCATTCATGTCCACTTCTGGTCAGTCTGCACGCGGACAGACTCAGAGTGGAGAGGGTTTTATAGGTCTATTTATAATAGATTCTGATAGAATATCCAGATACTCTTGGAAAAGCCTTACGAAACATGCTGTGAGAAGAACGTGACTTCTGTGAATCCAACCTCTCTAAGGCCAAAATGAGGCATACATCCTCTCTTCCTTTGACGCCCAATTATCTTAATATCTGTTAAGAATTTATAACTAGGGGAAAAAAGGCTAAAGTTTATTCCCCTTCTTTAAATTTAAAGATGTCTTATATTGCTACCTCTCTTGGTTCGAGGAAAAAGAAGCAGTCTAAAGGAAGCCTGTTCGTCTTCTACCTTACAAAGAGATCTATGAAGAAGACTTTCCGCAGGTTCTCACAACTCTTTTCAATAAATGTTAGACATACGTTAACAGTTATTATCTTCGATCGAGAAGGTTCTCACGGACATGCAAAATCTTGCATCGAACCTCTTAAGGATCGTTACGTTCCGTGTCTGTTCCCAAATAGGTTCTCTTTTGTTAACGCGAACCGGGGCGGAAAAAAGAGATTCTCGATGCTCTTTGCGATATGAGAGAGTCGTGGAATTGGCCTAAGTGATTAAAATAAATCATTTCATCATTCCTTGTAAGCGACCCCTTTTCGATTAAATGGGTAACGAAATCAGGAACGCAATCTTTCCGTTACCGAGACCCAGCTGTCCGAGAGGCTACTGGACTCTTAGGTTACAATAAACCTCGCTAAACGAGAAAATATCTTGGATGGTGCTTCTGGCGCAATTTGCGCCAGGCTGGCGCTTCCTTCTAGTTCTTTTTAGGTTATGTGCCATAACATCTATGCCTTTATGGTACCCGACATCCTTCACATGTTAATTCCGTTCTTAGTGGGAAATACTTTTATATAGTAGTATAGTCCATTCAGGAAACAAAACTTCTGCCACTAAGAGAATGTTTCCCATCCGACTCACCCAACTTCTCTGAGCAATATCCGAATTTAAAAAGGTTGTGTGCGTTTCTCGAAAGGATGAGAGAATTATATATATCGCGCGCTGCCGTATTAGAATCCTTTATAATACTGTCACATTGTGGTAAACAGCATTAATCTAGGAAACCTTTGTAAGGATACTAGGAATTCTGTAGTTAACGTCGGTGTGTGCATAAGACTTGACATACCGTAGTCTTAAAGTGAATTCTCTACTACATTCATCTTCTCACTAAGCATGTACTCTAATAAGCCATGCTTTCGTAAGCATGAGAGCATTATACAATATAGAGTTTCGCTGCGTTAGAATCCTTTAAAAATGTTACCTACGGTAAACAGCATTGAAATGTAATATCTTTCTTATTGAAAGCTTCTTAGCAAAGGGCAGACAATATTTTATTTATGTTTGCTTAACTATCCCCTCAATCCGAGGCTAAAACCACGATTGTAGGGGAGAGACACGGTTATTCATTCCATCCCGCAGGAGAGAGACATGTTACCGCCCACTCATGACCGACACCTACATGATACTGCGTTGGTGTCTAAGCGATAGCAGTCTCGTTAGCCGACTGGCCTTACTCTTCCAGAGTTGCCAGCTACTCCATTTAATAAAGGAATCTTATAACATTATTATCGAACTTCAGGAAGTTCTTATAATGCATATCTAAGCGAAACAAGACTTCGATAAATCTAGAAGCTAAGTAGGTGTTGTCTTAACAATCCCTTTAAGCGTAGTCCTTCCTAGGAAATTCCTGGAAGGATACTGGTAATTGAGTTGCTCAGTAAAGAAGTAACTACGGTATGTGCTTATTATTCTCATACAGCAGATACTCTACTACCTTCTTTCCCTGCCGAGGCAGATAGAGAAAGGATATTCTGGCGCCTGGATCCTTGCACCTAGCGCCTGGAATGTTCCGCGTGCCTGGAATGTTCCGCACTCTAGAAAGGAGACTCGCTCCTGGAACGTTCCGCTTGCGTGGAAGGTCCCGTGCGCCCTGACAGTTCCGAACGCCTACTAGACCCCTTTTAGAAAGAGCCTCTTGCCCGGAAACGTTCAATGGAAGGATCGTTCTGATTGCCACTCTACTGTAAGGCTCCTTGCTCTAGCCGTCTGTTTTTCTGGCGCAATTTGCGCCAGGCTGGCGCTTCGTCTCTTGAAGGCGCCTTGCGCCAAGAAAAATTTTCTAGAACGCGGCTCGCGTTTGGTTGTAGGAATGCGGCTCGCGCTAGTCTGTTAGCTGGAACGCGCCTCGCTGCTGGCTATAGGAACGTAGCTCACGCTAGCTTGCTGGAACGCGGCTTCCTGGCAGCGGCTGGCTCTTGCTCAGTGTTCTCTTAGTTTTCAGAGAACGCGCTAGATCACTCCAAACATACATTCTTCGTCTTTTCGGATGTAAGATGAAGAGACGCACTTTTTTAAGGATGCCTTATCAATGGCTATCCTTGGCAGTCTGGGACGTTCTACAGAACCTGCCGAGGGGACGCCTGACCGGTGGGGGTTCTCCCTAACCTTCCTGCGGCTGTCGACTTTCCTCCTCCACTGGGTCTGGGAGTTTGGAAGAGGTCTAGGCCTGGAAGCGCTACGGAGCCGATCAGACGCACCCTCCACTGCACTGGGAACACTATATTCACTTCTTACCTTTTTAGAGCTCGCCTTTTGAGCTCCATCCATTTATCTTCAAATTTGCACCTATGAATTGTAGATTCTGTGGAGTAAGAAGGTGATGAGGATGCAACAACTACTAGAATTGTCAATACTCTAACTGCTCGTTAGTACGAGAGCTCTTAAAGCTTCTAAAGGAAGCGTATCTAGTTATATGCTTTCTGACTTCCTAAAGTAGGAAGTTAGATCTTATATTTCCTTCATCAAGTTCTAACACTTATACACGTATTAGTGAAAAAAAAATATTAATATTTCCCTTATTGCAAAATATAAGTGTCTACCGAAAAATTCGGTAGTTTCACGTAATATATTCTTCGAAATTTCGAAGCCAAATTCATTAAAAAGTTAATAAAAGCGTATGCCAAACCAAAGACCCAGTACTTCCCTGCAAAAGACAGTCCAGAAGGTCGATGGCGATGAAAAAACGAAAATCAAGTCAGGAGGTAGCAACAACGTATGTTGACACTACCGCGACAGAGAAAATCTGGTTCTAGAACGGTACTCGTTGGGTCAGAACGCCCTGGGTAGGGGAGGGGAAGAGAGGATGTCCCTGCCCAGGGCGCGGGACACAGCGGCAGGACGTAGATCACCTGACCTACCTGCAGCGTGTGCCGCGAAATTCGAATTTCTGTCGGGGACGACGGAGTCTATAGCTAAGTATATATCTGCTGGGTAAGTTCCATGTACAAAACTAAAAGTCAAGATGTAAAGGACAGTGATAAGATGTGTTAATGTATGGATCGGAAACATGGGCCCCAAGAAAAAAAGAGGAAGTAAAGCTTGAGAGAACCGAGATGAGAATGCTGAGGTAGATTATGGGAATATTGCTACCAGAGAGATTGGAAAATGATGAAATAAGAAGGGCAGTCTTAGTAAATATTACAGAGGTGATAACAGGGTCACGATTGACATGGTATGGACATGTGTTGAAGATGGATGAGATGGTATGGACATGCATTGAGGAAGGATGAGATGATATGGACATGAGTTGAGGATGGATGAGACGGTATGGACATGTGCTGAGGATGAAAGACAAGGAGGAAGAAGATCAAAAGGAAGACAGAGAATTAGATGGCAAGATAAAGTGAAGGAATATATGGAGAAAAGAGGTTTTGTGAAGTATGATGCCTTTGACAGCAAGCAGTGGAGAAGGCACATCATGCAACCAACCCCTTAATGAAGGGATAACAGTGGGAAAGATCTCCATTTCACAATTCTCTGATGCCTTTAAGGATAGGGGGTTGTAAAACTTTGTCTGCACCAGATCACTCACTATTCAATGAATAAGCAAAAATACTGATCAATAATCTTATTATGATAAGTTTGAAAATGTTATACAATTCAACAACTGATATTTCAAGTAAAAGTTAGCTGTAATGAAAAAAATTTTAACTTTAAAAAATTTATGACAAATAGGAAAAGAGATATGGAATTTCTGTTTACACACTATCAAAAACTGATAAACTAATTTGGAATGTAAAGGAGAGATTTAAGGCTGATACGCTTTATGGATGCCCACCTCTATCAATAGTTGATCATTGGTCACCAAATTGTTGTTGATGGCAAGATAATTTCTTCCTTTTTCATCAGCTAATAGGAATTCTTCAGAGCTTTGCCCTAACCTAATTCCAAATACAGGCGGCCCCCGGTTTACGGCGCATTGCTTAGCAGCGAATCAGCTTTACAGCTGTCATCAAAAATATTAATTTAAAAATAAGACACTTAAGGTATTTTATGGCACAATTTTTGGTTAACAGCGCCACTAGCGCCGTTATGTCTAACAAGTTCATACTTTTGTAGAAATCCCGTTCAGACCATAAAGGTTATGCAAATGATATTAACAAATTTTATGGAAAGTTATTACATAGGTATTAGGGTAAAATATATGCCTCTGACGCTGTTCTATGCCAAAAATATCGAGTTACTTAAGTGCAAATTTAGCTATGGATGTGTCGATTTATAAATGTTCATGCTTTTACGTTTAAAATGTGCATGAAAATGTGTTATGTATAGGGTGTTTTTATTTCTGCAAAGAAATATGATACAAAGGGAGCTTTTGAAACTGCCCTTCACGTTATCAAAGAGGAATTTTTTTCTTGTTCTTTCTTATGACCCGCCTTCTGCCGCTCTTCCGAAAACATCGAGTTAAAAAATTTAAGGATCGATGTGTCGATTTCATAAATGTTCATGCTTTTATGTTTAAATTGTGTATGAAAATGTATTACGTATGAAAATGTATTACGTATGAAAATGTATTACGTATAGGGTATTTTTATTTCTGCGCAGAAATATGATATAAGGCAGCTTTTGAAGCTGCCCTTCACGTTACAAATACAATGTTTTTCCATGTTCGTTCTTCTAAGCCGCCGCCTGTCGCTCTTCCGAAAATATAGAGGTAAAAAGAGTGCAAATTTAACAACTGATGTGTCGATTTTATAAATGTTCATGCTTTTATGTTTAAAATGTGTATGAAAATATATTATATATAGGGTATTTTTATTTTTGTACATAAATATGATACAAATTAAGGCAGCTTTTGTAACTACCCTCCATGTTGTCAGAGGATGTTTTTTCATATTCGTTCTTGTCCGCCACTGTTTCAAAAAATGCATGGTGGTATTTTATTAATTTGGGAGCTAATTATGACTCATTTTGTTAATGAAACTTCAGATTTGTGTAATAATGAAACTTCAGCTTTTTGTTATAAGTTTTCATCCATTTGTGTTTAAAATGTGTATTATAAAATACTACGGCAAATCTAAGCCAGTATTCCACGGAGCGGCCAATGTTTTGGTTTTGAAATCAGCTGATGGCGAATACGAGTTTGTTTCGCCATAATTAACGCAATTCTGAGCATATTTTCTTGCTTCTAGTTAGCATAAATGCAAATCTAGATACTTGACTTATATGAGAAAAGGTTATTTTTCCTTATACGTGTTTTTTGGTGGAAATATGAATTGAATATGTCTCGTTGTGATTGTGAACAAATTTTTTTTTTCGTTAACAGATTACGTTGGCGGCATGTTTATTGAGTAAAAAAATTACGTGATTCCGTTCGCAATTTTCCTTTATATCATCGTAATACGAACTTTATGTTATTTATCTTATATCAGCCTGAAACCAACAGTAAAATGTGTTCTTTCAAGCACAGTAGTTTTGATTAAAATTATTTTATCTCAATTTTATCTACGGTTGTGTTTGATGGCATACGTTTACTGGAGTTTTATTCTTGTTGCCGATACACGATAATAGTAATTAGCAGCTTGAACAGTTTTCTCAGCTTCAGTTGTAACTAGGTTTAAATTTAATAGTATATTTCAAGATTGATCTTTGATCTATAGCAAATAAAGTTATTACATTAAGATATCTCAGTTCTATTCTGCATAACGTCATTTATAACTACAATAATAGTGTACTATAGTATGATGATTGAAATACAAGCCAAACGGATGTTATCCAATTTGGTTGTACTCAGAAAAAAAGTTGTTTCTCGTTCGGTTGTTCATGGCTGTACACGTTTACGCAACGAGTATAACATTAAAACCATACTTTCATCATTCTCTTTTGCTGTTTTTGAACTTATGTAACTAGAAGATGGGATAAAGTTAGGCTATTGTAATTTGGTCTCTCATAAAATCGTATTATTGTAAGATGGATTATCGTAACTTGAACACTACAGCTACCTGTACACTGTATAAAACCTTATTATATCTTTACATACTCTAGACACCCAAAGGATTAAAGCTAGGCTTTTTTTACTTTACAGTATTTATAATACTATAATGTACTGTACAGTACCAGTATATTCTATAGTACTATACTGCATAAATATAATTTTACTTATTGCGCCACTGCGGGATTACGGCGCCGTAAAATAGTTTAAAAGGTCACCAAGCCTTATCTAACATCATTCACAGGTAGCTGTAAGCAAATCTAATCTTGGTAATACCCTTCAAAATTTGGAAAACCATCACTAAATGTTACAGAATCTGAAGTTTAATTTTTGCATCCTGCAAGTCCCTTCAGCACTATAGATGAGTCTACTAGAATTTTCATTTTGAAGATTTTTGACCCGTGCATCTACTGGTAATATTTGCTACAACTTATCACTTAAAAAAATATCAATCCTATGTGATTTCTGCCAAAAAAAAACATGCTTCACATCCAATTACCTGAACATAGGATGCTGGAAAAAATCCAATTTGGCCGTTCAGTTCTCCTTGGAACCAGTTTGCATCAATTTTTTTTCTAAGATTGATAATTTCCCCCTTTTTGAAGCTCAGGTCTCTGAAATACATAAAAAAAACTAGAAATTTTCCAGTTAACACTAGGAACATACAAAACAACTGGCTAATATTACAGACATACGTTATATGAAAAATCTTGTTTCATAAAATTGGTGATAAATACATTAAAACAATGAGAGAACAATAATCATGAATGTATGTTGATTACCCATACACAGAAAACAATAAAAAAAACATTAACTTGGGATAACGCTTACCTTGCTTCCTTTCTATCATAATTATAGAGGGCCTTGGCACATGGCTGAGGTGTTGTCTGGAATGAAAATATGAAACTCAAGTCAACTGACACAAAACATGACAAAGTAGACAGCTACAGCATTTACCTAGCAAGTCTTAATATACTTCCCCAACTGTGCATTATGTATTTTAAACATGTGTTGCAATATCAAGTAAGTGCCTTATAAGTAAAACCAAGTACTTTATAAAGAAAATCTCATTTTTAAACCTAAAATATATTTTCTCATATACAAACTACTTTACATCATCCTTATCTTCAGTAGCATTCATCATCAACACAACCCAAAGAAGACTCTTTCCCAATGAGTCAGCATCTGGGTCCCTTATCATTTTTATTAAAAATCAATTAAAAATTACATCCCAGTTGAAAACATAATATTGCTCATAGCTTACAATAGCTCATGGTAACATTATTGCTCATAGCTTACAATAGCTCATGGTAACATACTGAGTGTCGTTGTGACATCTTTAAAAATCTTTGTACAGTGGACCCCCCGTATTCACGTTCTCCGAATTCGTGGACTCTCACATTTGTGGATTTCTCTCTGGAACATTTCCCCGCACTATTCGTGGAAAATTCGCCTGTTTGCGGTATTTTTCTATGGGAAATCCCCACAAATTAGTGGTTTTTTTTTATCAATTTCATCATAAAATGCACTTTTTGTGATAAAACTATTAAAAAAACCAAGTATAAAAATTTTTAGTGGGTTTTTCTTGAGTTTTAACTAGCAAAATAGGAGGTTTTAAAATTTTTTTTTTGGGGGGTGGGGGGGGTTTCAACTATTCGCGGGTTCTAACTATTCACGGGGGGTCTGGTACACATCCCCCGCAAATACGGGGGGGACCACTGTATACCTCCACAGGGTCCTCCTAATCCTTTGGATTGTTTCAATGTGGGGATTTTCAGTAAAAACACTCTCTCAGCTTCGACTGTGCAAAGCAGTTTGATCTTTTGACAAAGTCTAATAGGCATGACAAATTTAGAACTATGATTTCACCCTTTATTTCAACGATGTGGGGGTTATGAGCTTTTCATTTGGGAGGATGACTGGGAGAAATCTGGCTGCATAAAAATGAACACAGAATAGAAAACATACAAGAAATAACCTTTTAGCTGTACAGTGACAGAATAAAAATTGTTGAATGAATCTCTAAGAACGCACATTATTATATAAAAGTCATGGTTCTACAAACCCAGAATAATTATACATAGCAGGAAACCAAATATTTAGCAGCCCAGGTAACCACAAAAATAACTTGGTTCTAAATGAGTCAGACCAATCATAGACCTGGTCAAAAGACCAAACTGTTTAACTCAGATTAAGGAATTCAAGAGAAGGATTACTGAAAATCCCCAGGTGGAAAGAAGGCACAGGATTAACTAGGACCCTTTGGAAGTATACAGCAAACAACAGAAGAAACTAATGGCTAGAAGATATATAAAAGTCAATGCCACAAGGGCAATCTTTAAACAATAACAGGAGCTATCATATGCTAAGAGCAGTACAGTGGAACCTAGGTTTTCGTACGCCTTGGTTTTTGTAGACTTTTGTCGACAATATTTTATCTTGGGTTTCATACATTTTCTCGGATTTCGTATATTCAGAAACGCTCCTTCAGGGGCCCACCACGTGACTAGGCCCATACCAAACGCCCAAACAAAGCAACCCATGTTCTCTTGTGACCCACTCTACTTTTGTGTTTGTTGTTTCTTAAGCCTTTTTGTGCTTTTTTATTCCAGTGCAACTGCTAAATAAGCTATCATGGGCAAAAGAAAGTTCAAAGTGCCAGCCCTTCTAAAAATGGTGAGAAACACCATGGAGTTTAAGAAAGAGCTCATAGCAAAGTGTTGGAGGATGTTGCATGCCAATCACAGTGAAAAAATGCCTACAAGTGCTGCTGTTAGTGAATTTAAGGCCAGCAGAGGCTGGTTAGAAAAATTCAGAAAGAGAACAGGCAAAGAGGAGAAGTAACCCCAGATAGTACTGGTAAAAAATGAAGAGAAGTAACCCTAATAAGTCATTGTTACCTAAAATTCTTCCTGACGGGGATTCCCCTTCCAAACAATAACCTCTCCTCCTCCTTCTCTATGTCTTCCATTCATTAACAAGTCTTCCATAAAGGTAAGAGTGATGTTAAATTGTCATTATTCATTTACATTTATTTCTCATTGTTGACTATCCAATAGCAAACCAATACACCAGGGTTTGTTACTACTCCCAACTCCTTGCCAAGGAGTGGAGCAAATGCTATCGAACAGAGGGTTTGATATTTGTATATCAAGTGACCACACTATCAGTATGACTACCTCACTCACCTATATCAGACCAGTCTAGCAAATGACGTGTCTATTCCTTAACCTGCCCGAGGGAAGAAGGAAAGGTACAAGAGAAAGGAGACCAGCCAACTCACTCATTCTCTCACCCACACAATCATCTTAGGTAAAATACAAAAGTGGCCTGTTAAGGGCAAGTATGAGTTCCACAACCTGTTGGGCAGCCACCACAGGACCCAGGGAAAACGTGTCCGTAGATCTATGGGCAACATCCTTAGGAAAGAAAGAGGTGAACGTGGGCTAGCACAACCAAGTACCAGCACTCAGCACGCTATGTACAGCCAAGTTCTTTTTGAAAGCCAGAGAGGGACCAATACCCCTAACGTCATGCGCTCTAGCCTGCACAGACGTGGTGGTGGAATCATCAAGAGCCAAGAATGCCTGTCTGATGGCTTCCTGTGTCCAAAAAGAGATAGTATTCTTAGACACCTCTTTCTTTGTACAGCCTGTACTAACAAAAAGTCTGCGGCAGCCTGGTCTAAGGTGTCAAGTCCTTTTAAGATAGCAACAACAGGGCCTGGACAGGGCACAACAAAAGCTTTTGAGCATCACCACCCACAAAGTCATTCAGTGATGGAATGGAAAACGAAGTGAACCTGTCATCGTGCACAGAGGGATTTTCGACCCGTACCCCTGGTGTGCTTCACCCCATAGCTCAGACCGTGGAGCTCTCCTACCCTCTTGGAAGATGCTAAGGCTAGAAGGAAAACTGTCTTGAGTGTCAAGTTCCTGTCAGATGAGCGACGCAAAGACTCATACGGACTCTTAGTGAAGCTCTTGAGAACTGAGGAACCATCCCACGTCAGAGGATTGAGCTCCCTGGGAGAACTCGACTGCTCAAACCCCTAACTCGCAAGGAAAGTTCCCAGGAAGAGATGTCGATACCTTTAAGGCGTAACACCAAACTCAGGGCCGCCCTGTAGCCTCTAATGGCAGAAACGGACAAATGTTTCTCGTCTCTGAGGAAGGTTAAAAAGTCTGCTATTCGCTGAATAGAGGTTGCGAGTGGAGAAAAACCCCGTTAACGACACCACTCACAGTAGATCACTTATTTACCTTGGTAAACCGCGGAGGTCGACTTTCTGAGACTGCTGGACATATGCCCTGCTGTTCTTTGAGAAAAGCCTCTCGCTCGCAGGAAATACTTGATAGACTCCAACCGTGAAGAGACAGGGATTATACTGACTGGTGGAACCTTTCACATGCAACTGACACAGGAGATCCTGCCAAGGGGTGGGGTATTTCCCTCGGAACCTCTGACAACAATGATAGCAGATCTGGGAACCATTCCGCCTGAGGCCACAGAGGGCTACCAAAGTCATCCTGAGACCCTGTGAACTCATTAGCCTGTTCAGAACTTGACGGATCAAACAAAACAGAGGGAAGGCATACACCTCCAGGTTGTCCCAGGGATGTTGGAATGCGTCCTCTGCTAACGCTAAAGGATCTGGGACCACTAAACAGAATATCTCCAGTTGCAAAAAGGTCCAGCATGGGTCTCCCCCAAAACCTGGAAGAGCTTGTCTGCTACCACTTGATGAAAGGACCACTCTGTGCCTAGGATCTGATCACGACGATTGAGTTTGTCTGTGACCACATTCCATTTGCCTGGGATATACCTGGCTGAGAGCTCTACCGAATTGCTGACTGCCCACTGGTGAACCTCGATGGTCAAGGCGTGAAGTTGACGAGAAACCAGGCCTCCCTGCTTGTTCACATAGGCTACCACCGTGGTGTTGTCTGACATGAGAATGACAGAATGACCCTCTACCTTCTCCCAAATCTCCTTCAGACCCAGGAAGGCTACCTTCAACTTCAAGACATTGATATGTTACTGTTTGTCCTCCAAACTCCAAACATCTGATGCATCTGAGAACAGAAGTAAGTCCAGTGGAAGAGAACAGAAGGGGATACCCTTCGAAAGATTCCGGTCGTCTAAACACAAACGAAGGTCTTCTTTCACTTCCAGAGACAGAGGAACCTTTACCAGGGGTGAGTCCCCCGCCGGAGACCAGAATTCTCCCAGTCTCCATTGCAGAGACCAAAGATGAAGACGCCCATGAGGGACCAGCTTCTCCAAGGAAGACAACACTACCAGGTGTCGATCTTCTAGACTGCTGCTGGACATGGGGAGGAGGAAGAGCCGGACGTCACCGAGATGCACCAGTCTGTCTTTGGTGTCACCCCGTCGCCGGTCTAACGCATTTTCGAGCTCAGTCCGAGGAAAAATAAATTGGGACTCCAACAGATCACCGTTTCTCAATGCCAGCAAGGACTCTGTGTCAACTGATCTCTCCATCCTAGATAAAGCCTCATCTCTTCTAATCAGGGGAAGGTTAGCCCATAAATTAACACTGAGGTGAGCCATATATGTTACGGTCATTAGCATATCCAGTTATATCTGAGTTTTGAAACAATACTAAAATACATTCTACCAAGGTGGACGAGTTACTTCCTGCTCTACTGGGTAGAAGTAAACAATCACAACAACTGCTGCCTCAGATTCAAGCACATGAATGGTGGCTTGCTTGTCGTGGATTTCGTCATGTTGTATTTCTAGTAGATAAAGTCCCCAAAATTGTGGTATGATACATTAATTTGCTTATGATATGTCTTTTGTACCTTTTTGATATGTTTTTATTTGTACCTTTGATATAGCCAATGGCATCCTAACAGTTTTGTAGGACATGTGGCAATAGCTTCGAAGGCATTAGCCTAAAAGTGTTTTTCTTTTGTTTCAGTTCTACTCAATTAATAGCTCATGGTTTATATAATAAAGTAGTAACTACATAAAGGACCATGGAATGTTATTGATACCCAATTTGAGAATCAACACCGAATTGGGCTAAAATCAACAAATAAATACAGAGCCACGTACTGTCCACAACAAGGACAATATACGAAAATGCCTTGCCTCCGGACTGCAACAGACTGGCAAGCAAGGATGCACTCACCAATCCTTCTGGGGACCTGTCAGAAGCTATCTTGGCAATGACCGCCAATCAAAAAACCGTCTGCAACATGGAGGTTGCCATAGATTCCAACGCAGAGGCATCCTGTGGAGACAAGGACAGAGCCACCAACCTCACCTGCTCCAAAGTCAATCCCGGCTTCAAGCGAATGACGTCCGGGTTAAGATGATGCGACATCAAACTGCAGTTTGTAGCATAGTACTTCCTATGTCTCATGAGAGGCGGGGGTAGTAGCTTGGCAGAGCCATTAGAGTGAAGCGAAGCGTCCCGGTCCGAAACAGAGGCACTAACCTTATGTAAGACCGACTGGACGTGCCCCCGACAAGGGAAGCTGAAAAGATGATTTGGGATCCTGCATAGCTCCCAGCAAGGCTTCCAAGCATGAAAGAGCCTGAGTCCTACTTTCCAAATTGTTGAACCCTCGAATGAGATCGACAACTGAAAAGGAAGACAAAAACTCTTGCGTGTCTCCCTCCTCCTGCTGCAGCAACGGAGATCATTAAAATTAAAGAAAGGATCAGCAGCCAAACAGCCCGAAATACCAACTAACCTGTCTGGGCTGGGTCTATGCGCCAGCTCCCGTGACGAACCCACTACAACACTAGGAACATCACTATGTACTCCTCCAACAGATGACTCTTTAACATGTCTGCGAACGGTCATGGGTGTGGCAGACGTACGAACGGGAGTTGGAGAGGAATCCCGAACACTTGAGATAAAAGGAGAATCCCCTGGAGTAGAACTCCTGGAAGCACCAGGGAGAGGGGCAGGCAAACACTCCTGCTGCTCCAACTCTGTGCTCACCACCTTCAACCTCATAAGACGAACCATTGGGAAGAGGCAAAAACCTTTCCATGAAGGAAGAGTGGAAACTATCCAATGCTCTCTCTTGCTATAAAATGACTTCCACTGCTCTTTAGGCCATACACGGCATTCCGTGCAAGGATTCGTTATAGTACAAACATTAGAGCGGCACCTGCTACACATGATGTGGGGATCAGTCGCTGCCGAAGCCAAAAACGAGGAACATGGAAAAAATACCAAATTTGTAACTAATTTGTATTTTTCATAACTAACAAACCTGAGGTCTTAACATTAGGATTTACTAGCGCCAAGCTGGAAACCGGTAGAATTAAAATTACACTTGTGAGATCCAGGGACTATTGGCATCTATACTAGGTCACAGGGCATGTATACCCAGAATGCCCACGGCGACCTGTGACCCACCAGTTATTTTCCTACCGCCTTTAAGATAAGACTTGTTTACTGTCTATCTGATTTAAAGCCGGTTTTTCAGTTTGCCCGTTTTTTATCCATTTCATTTTTCATTTCTTATTACTTTTTCTTTCTCCGAGTGTGCTCAGTGTGAGTGTGATCGGTAAGAGTGTATAAGTGGTATGATGGAGATTTTTGCCTCAACATCCGTTTCGAAGAGGAGACAAAGGAAATGCCCAGGAGTCAGTGGCTTTCCATGTTCTAGATTTCTAACTTCGGTGTCAACGGATCCTCATCCAACGTGTAGTAGGTGCAGGGAAAACGTATGTACGATTACTAATCCATGTTCTGTTTGTCGCGGTTGGTCGGTGGAACAGTGGAAAAAGTTCTATGAGAAAGGCCAATACAAAAGGAAGGTGGTGACGCCATCTTTGGATGACCAAACCTTACCGGCTTCTTTTGTATCGGCAATAAACCAGGCTGCTCCATATGTTTCTCCACCTGCTTTTGATTTGTCCCATACCCCTTCGGTTTCTCCTAGCGATTCATTATCGGAAACGTCAGGAGGGGTCTTGGGTAATTTTATGCATAATATGCACGCTCCTTTGCTCCCAGCAGGTAGAGGGGGAGCATCGCCATCTTTGTTTCAGACACCGGCTCCCGAAGCGCATAGGTTGGACGGTACGTGGTCAGCGCTAGGCCTACCAGGCGTACCAACCTTGGATGGTTTGCTTGCGCATTATATGGCATCACGGTTCCAGCAGGGTCCGGCAGCGCTGAATGTTCCTCATCCCCCTGGCTTGCAATTTATGGGAAATAATGCCGCGGCTACGCCATCAAATTCGATGTTTACAGCGAGTCAGAACGTGGGAGGTAGTTTGGCAGCAAACGTGCGGTTGCCAGCAGAAGCTGCACAGTCTCTCCCTACGAGATTGGTGACATCACAACATACATCACACACCGATATGGCAGGCGCGATGACGTCACAGACTGCTTCTCGGCCTATTTCGCTGCACCCAGACTCAAAGACGCCTTCTGACTCGGCAATACAAACTGTAATGCAGAAATTACAGGATATAGAGAAGAGAATTCCGGGGCACACACGTTGATGAGGCCAAGAAGGAGCAGAAGAACCCATAATAACAGCCACACACACACACACACACACACACACTAAACACAAACGAAACGGGCAACGAACCGGGTAAAGGCCGAGAGAGGTCAACAACAACTCTCGCCCAGGCTGTTAAGAAAAAGACTGACGCGGTGGCGTAGCTGTGTGGTCTTTGACCACTTTCTCCTGATTTACGCATGCGTTGCCGGATATCACAAGATTCCATGCTTTCATCTGCGTTTTAACCAGATCCAGCTAGGCGCTAGAAATTGTCCTATTATTAAGACCGAAGGTTTGTTTGCTTATGAAATATTATTATTGTATTATGTGATATCATTTAATCTTATTAAACTTACTAATACAATATTGATATTTGAAAATTTGTAAATTATTTTTGAATCATAAAAATGAAATTAGTCATGAAAACAAAAATACACTAATTAGTGATTATTTATTGTCGGAAAAACCAGCAAATAGGCGAATTCCCTGCAAATAATGGGTAGATATGGTCCAGAGAGAAATCAGTGAATCCGCGAGTCCGCGAATCCAGAGAACGCGAATACGGGGGCCCACTGTATTGTGAAAATAGTTCACATGTAAAAATATAACAAATCTTGCAGTTCTTAGAAAATCTAACAACAGAATAAATTGAAAATTATGAAGATTCACAAAAAATTCCTTTCATTGATTTATCTCTTGAAAATTTACATTTGTTGTTGCTTGAAGCTTGACATTCACTTTAAAATATGTGCAACTTTTAGTGATGACCTGCATTCTCTGCATAAAGGATGAATGATTATTCACCGAGTATGTATGGGTTAACAAGTGTGGCTGATTTAAGGATGCGATGAAATTACTTCAATGTAGTGTTACTTTTGGTTTGAAGAATTCCATAGTTCAACCATGGGTTGAGCTGGTTTCATTTATTATTATCCATTACATTATATTCCAAAAAGTCTGCAATTTATTAGACATGATGGATTTACAAGATGTTAAATAATCATCGACAAAGATGGCTACTTTGGACCTGGTCACTGTAACTGCGACTTTGGCAGTTTTATTGGCAAGGATACGACATATTTGGTCATTTACACCAACTTCATATAATCTGTGAAACGCAATCTTAATTTGCTGCAAGACAATATTCATGACAATGGTTCAGAAAGGCTTCAGTAGCATTTCTTCAGTGACTGAAAATCAAAAAAAAGTTTCTGAGGTGGCATATTTCTAATGATCATAAGCACTGAATTAATTGCTCTCAGTTCTGCTGTGAAGGCAGAAACATTGTTTGATACAAGGATTGGTTTGTTTTACTGGGTGAAATAGAAGCAAATCCTGTATCTGTTAGAGATTTGGAACCATCAGTGTAAACTGCAATGTGCTGATAGTCCTCATAGTGATTCACTAAGATGACTGGCTCTCATCGAAAAGAGAGGAGGATAGTTTTCCATGATAGATAATGACAGTAACATATCTTTCTTTCAAATAACTTTTACAGGCTTGTATTTTGACTGAACTTCTGAAAATTCTTAGGTAACATTGCAAACAGTGGAGGTTCATTGCTTTCAACTTGTAATGCAGACTGATAGTCCTTCATAGTTTTTTTTATGTCAAATCATGAACTTTTTCCAAATCAGAAAAATATTACATCACTGACTATGAGTCATGACAACACACTATACTTAGCCATAATAAAGGCTAATTAAATATGGATTCTTGTTACTAATCTGACTGCTGGCAAAAAAAAAAATACACACACACTTCCAAGGTGATTTCAATACCACTATATACATGACATCTAAATGTGACTAAAATTGGGAAGTCACATAACTTCAGTGCCTTTATACTAAGCACTTGAATACCTGGGAAACGGAGACATTCACAAATAGAAATTTAAATTAAGATTACAGATACTACAGGATATAAAACAGGTTAATGTAGACTATAACTAATATGATGGATATAAATACCAAAAAAAAAACTATACAGGCAGTCCCCAGTTGTCGGCGGACTCGGTTATCAGCGAGCCAGTTTTATGGCACCATAAAGGGGAGAAGTTCCAGTTATCCGCAACATAAGGCACCTTATGGTGTGCCATAAGGGTATACTTAACGCTCAGATAATCTGTTATCAGCGCCATAAGCGCGATTATGGTACCATAAATTGCTGAGTTTCGGTTACTGGTAGTTTTTGCTTATCAGCACAACCCCAGGAACGGGACCCCCACCGATAACCGGGGACTGCCTCTACACCAAAGCCAAGCCGAAAAGCTTAGTCATCTAGACTAGCAATAAATTAACAAGTGCGAATTCTAGAGCAACCAAGATCAAAATAACAGCCAATTTATTTAACAAGATTAATCTTGAAGTACTGAAGAAATAGGTGAAGGATACATAGCTGTTCATAACAAAAGTCAGTACAGGCAGTCCCCAGATTACGGCGGGGGTTCCGCTCCCGGCAGGACACTGGAAACAGAAAATCGCCTTAACCCAAATCATCATAATTATAATGGGAATAAATAGCAATAGCGCTGTAAGTCTGGGTTACAGCGCTATTAAGCAGGTCAACTGCGCCATGAGGCGAGCGCCTTAAGTCCAGAACGACTTAACCCGAACCTGATGGAACCTGGGGACTTCCACTTACCAACAGCTGCAGAAGGGCACTGACTGTGAAGTTCAAGTAAGCAATACCCCTTGCATTTAATTTAACCCAAAGGACTGAATAAAAAAAACCACCAAAAGTTAGAAAAGAGCATATTTAGGCTACATTGATAAGAAAAAGAAAACTGACTAAAGAGGACAGTGAACTGATTAAGTTTTGGAGAGTAAGCCAAAATGTTTGTCAAGTCAGGTCCATACATACACATGACTGACCATTTCCAGCTAGTAGGGGGCCTTTGAAATGTGGATGTGCTAACCAGTAAGGTGAAATCTCCTGGACTATTTCTGGAAAAGGAGCTAAAATACCTGACAGCAATCACAAAGTGATCCGGTTTTATGCCTAAGCATATGAAATTCAAAGTGACATTACAGGTTACTTTCTCTCCTGACCAGGAGTAAAATTTATTTCTTGCTCATATGGAGCAAGGTATTGAAATTCTTTACTACAGGCAGTCCCCGGCTCATGACGGATTCGGCTTATGGCGTTCCTAGGTTACAATGTTTTCAATTATATTCATCAGATATTATTTCCAGGTTTACGGCACATGTTCCAGGGTACGACGGTTACGACACCGATTTGACACAAGAAATATGACTAAAAAAATGCAAAATAATCAATATTTGAAGATTTTTTTGATAAAAAAATGCAATAAAAATGCAGTTTATATAGTTTTTAATAAACAAAAAGCATTAAAAGTAAGGTTTTCTTAGGATTTTCGACGATTTTCCAGCTTACAACGATTTTCAGCTCCCGACACATCTCAAGAACAGAACCCCGTCGTAAGCCAGGGACTGCCTGTATCATAAACTCTCTTGTAAAAATCAAAACAGATGCGAGGGGCATAGATCTGCAACACAACCCATAATTCAAAGTTAATAAGATTAACATTACATATTACAAAGGCATAAGTAAGAGAATACTGTATACAACACAAACTATACATTATACTCGTGAACAGCACTTCACCATAATATATGATGACTATTTATTTGCAAACAAAGAATGATATATGTTTAAGTAAATAACCTTGACCATAAAGGAGAATTAAATTATCACATTGGTAATTAAATCAAATTAAAAACCATCATCAAAACGAAATACAATCACCTAAATAAAATAATCTGTCACAGTGAAAAATAACTAAGTAGTGAAGTAAGGTAATTACCATTAGTGACAAAACCAGTGGGAACCAGTGGGGCTTTGCCCTACATACCAACTTCAATCATTCATTATGCCAAATAACATTTTCAAACCATGTTTATTTAACTTATACTGAGAACAGTGAAGACATGCATTTAAAAAGTAATGTTTTGCACCCTGTAAGAACACCCTGATACACGATGTAGGACTGCATTTAAATTTAATATAAAACAAAAAAGTAAAATATATCATAATAATCACCTGTCTATGTTGATTTCCAGTAAGCAGTGATGTTGGTGGATGTACTGTTGATGCTGAAGAAGAAGAAGAGGTAAGCCCTAAACCAAGATGTGAAGGACCACTAGATAAAGTAACACCTTGACTGCCATTTCCTTCTCGACCTAAAGTTCCTGTGACTCCTGAGGTTCCAATAGTATTAATATTTCCTCCATACACATTTCCATGACCTTCCCCTTCCCCTCCACCAGCCAATCCTGTCAGACGGCTACTAGAGAAGAGAGAAGTCTCTAAAGTGGCAGAAAGTCCTGTAGTACTTGAGGCAGATGAAGTGGTAGTATTGGCAACTGAATAGCTTTGAAGTGTAGGGGGAGGTGGTGCTTGAGTGAGAGGTGGACCTTCAACCACAGGGTCTGGCCGACCAGGAGGTTGGCTAGGATGAGGTAATATATGAAAAGGCTTCACAGACTGATTTAAAGCAGCCCTTGGGGCACTTTTCATGCTCTCTAAAATACGCATCAATAATATATTTGGTGGAAGTCGTCCAGGGCGCAAAAAAAAAACACCTCTCTGATACAAGCACACGGCATTCTGGGACATCTTAGCTCCTGTAAAAGAAATGAAATGCAAATGACATATAAAGTATGCAATCATATCTTTAAATAAATCACTAAAAGTAAAAATGAGTTTGTTTCATCACAAAATCCATCATCATCATCATCATAAATGTCCACTTCTGCTGTCTTCAAATGTCCCCAGATTCTATGCTTATGTACAATGGATGGACACTTAGTAGCAATACAATGCACCACCTGAACCATCAGGAATCCATCAATCACCCTCCTCCCTTTTGAGGACTGCAGTGTTGTTTAGCACTGAACACTGTTCCCCAGGTTGTTTCCTCAGAGGATGCCATTCCTCAGCACTATTCTAACCAGTACCTCACAATTCACTGTTCTTTCCTGGAATTTCCATTTCTTTCTCTTCATAAGAGGAGTGTGATTTCTATGCTTTAGCTAGTATTTATCCATCACTGGTATCTACCTCTACATTGCCAGCTTTGGGTGATGCTAATTGTATAAGCGTATTTACATATATAATTGATTGATACTGTATAGGAAAGTTTGGTCTTATGACCTGGTACTGGAGCCATTTGAGTATTCAGAAAACAAAACTGATATACGTACTGTATTACTAATATCATAAAAAAAGTCAACAGCTAGTCTTGACCCTGTTAATATCCTCATCATTTAAAACTTACTTTATACTGCCTTCACTCAGCTACATGGCTGAGGCAGTCCACCAATAAGTGCTCTACAGTAAGGGGAATATCACGAAGATCACACTGTGGTCTATCGCCTCAGAAAATGAATTCTTTTTTTTTTTTTTTTTTTTTTTTTTTGCTGAAGACCACATAGGCAATTTCATGACATGTTTTAAGTGTTTCCCACAAGTTAAGACTGGGATAAATTTTTAAAAAATACATGGACTGTTGCTCAGGTATTTGACATTTCACCTATAACTGCAACTGGTGAGTGAAATTCAAGTTCAGTTCTGGATTTGCAGACTTACCTATTAACAAATTTTTTACATGGAACATATATACACCTTATACATGAAAAATTAGCATATTCCTGGTATTTTTCAGAGAAATATTCACTAATTACTAGATTTTCATATAAGTTTTGTGACTACTATGAGATTCAGAGCCTTTGTCCCTGTGTTTTTCCAGAATAAATTTTTTTCTGTCCATTTGACAAAGATATTACTTAGTCATAGTATACTTTACATCCTAATTTTTGGCAGCATTCTTTATTACTTACATGAGAAAAAAGTATAATCATAAGAGTATTATTATTATTATTAATAGGTGTTAGTTTTTCCAGACCTCTGAGTCTCAAGTAGACTCTTCTCGGGCTGGTTCTCAGGGATCAATCCTGAGGGAAAAAAAAAAAAAAAAAAAAAAAATTAGACTTTATTTGAGAAACCCGTCTTATTTAAAAAATTTATGATTTTATTAATTGAAAAATCCCTGCTTTCCGCAAGAATATTTTTCATTTCTGAACTCCGCAGATAAATAGATCTTTGCTGGGTCCAATTTGGGCACTCAACAAGCAAATGCTGTACTGTCATGGGTATTTGACATCTGTTACATTTCACTGGGTCAGCATGTGGTGTTGACATCAAGTGACCATGTGAGAATCTTGTGTGTCCTATACGTAGCCTTGCTAGATCACCTCTTTTGCTCTTTCCTCCTGTGAGGATGTCCTCCATACATAGACTTCAGTTTTTATATTTTTAAGTTTGTTTGTTGTTGGCACCGAGGCCCATTCTTCTTTCCAATCCTGGTAAATTAATGTTTTAACTGATTTTACCCAGTCTGACACTGGGGCATATTAAATTGTTGGAGGGATAGTGCAGGGCTAATTTGGCAGCAGAGTCTGCATATTCATTTCCTTTTATTCCCACGTGTGCTGGGATCCAACATATTTCCATTGATATTCCTGATTGGAGGAGTTGATGAATTTTTATTTGAATTTCCTGTACTATTTGGTTTCCTGATTTATACTATCCTATTGCATCTATAGCGCTACGTGAGTCACTGAAAATTACAGAGACACTTGCTTTTGCCTCAGATATCATATCTAGAGCCATCTGTATGGCTGTGACTTCAGCAGTAAATACTGATTGGATATTGAACGGTAGGCTTTTTTACTTAACATATTTTTCGAATATGCAGATGCTCCTACTCCAACATTATTTTTGGAGCCGTCTGTATATATCATAAATTTGTCGCCTTTCTTCTAATGTGCTCCAAAGCATGTTGGCGGTACATTTCCGTACTTGTCATTTGTTTTTTGAGTAGGTAAGACAGGGAGGTACATATCTTTACTCTATTTAAAATCCATGGTGGTGGCAATTCCATTGGTGGGTGAAAAATTGGATTCATATTATGTATGTTCATTATGTATCTAGCTCTTTTGGGAAAGAGCTTGTACTATTAACTGCTGTTACTTGATTACAGTTTTGGAAGCAGTAAGTTGCAGGAGACGATCCCGCTTGCATTGAAAGACCTCTTTGTATTGATTATTAAATTACGGTGATGTTTTAAGGGCAAAATACCTGCCTCCACCAAAAGTGAGTTTGTTGGGGACGATCGGAAAGCTCCTGTGCACAATCGCACGCCTTCATGGTGCACTGCATCGAGAGATTTTAATGCAGATTCTGAGGCGGATGAATATATTGGACAGCAGTAATCTATTATGGATAAGACTGTTGCCTTATATATCATTAATAAAATGTCTCGCTTTGCTCCCCAATTAGTGTGTGATAATTTTTTTAATATGGCAAGGGCTTTGATGCCCTTGGCTTTAATGTATTTGATGTGCTCTTTCCAATTTAAATGTTGATCAAATATTACTCCTAGATACTTGATTTTTGTACAAAATTGTATTTCAGTGCTATACAGATGCAGTTTGATTGTTTGGTTCTTCATCCACCTTTTGTCTTTTTTGTAGAAGACGATTGCTTTTGTTTTATCAGTTGAAAATTTAAATCCAACTGAATTTGCCCAAATACATATATTTGAAATGGCAGTACTGAGAACTCTCTGAGCGTGTCTCAGATTACTACTCGTTCATAGTAAATGACAAAGTCATCAACATATAAACTGTTTTTTACACCACTTGGTAAATTTATAGTAATGTCATTGATTGCTAAAGCAAACAATGTACAGCTCAAGACACTACCTTGAGGGATTCCTTCTTCCAGTTTATAGGTTACTGAGTAGGAATTTTCTATTCTTACTTGAAAAGTTCTGTTTGTTAAGAAGTTCTTAATAAATATTGGTAAGTGGCCTCTTAGTCCTTGGAGTGGAGTTTTTGCATGATGTTATGTTTCCATGTTGTATCGTATGCTTTTTCTATATCAAAAAATATAGCTACTGTTAATTTCTTTTGTTCAAAGCCTTTTTTGATATGATCTTCTAAATGTGTTAAGGGATCTAGGGTTGATCTGCCAGCTATGAACAGATTGTGTTGGTGTTAAAATGGATTCTTTGGTTATTACATACGTTAATCGTGCATTAACCATTTTTTCTAAGATTTTGCATAGGCAACTTGTTAGAGATATCGGTCTATAATTGGATGGATTACTTGCATCCTTTCCTGGTTTGTTTATTGGAATAATTATGGCATGTTTCCATTTATCAGGAAAGACACGTTTTAGCCAGATACTATTGTAAAATTTTAATAAATATGATTTAGCTATAGGAGCTAATTTTTCTATCATTTCAAATGATATTTTATCATATCCTGGTGCAGAGGGATGACAAGAGTTGATGGCATTATCTAGTTCATCCATGTTAAAAATATAGTTATATTCCAGGTCTTCAAGAGTTTCAAAATTGAGTATTATATTTTTCTTTTTGTTTTCTGATACTTTGAAATGTGTATCTAGGCTGGAGTAAGCACTGATGTTTTCAAAATGTTTCCCAATTATGTTTGATATTTCATAAGTACATGGTATATTTTTCCATTTAAATGTATTGCACTTCTTGGAGGTGTTATATGTTTTCCATTGATTTTCCTTATCTTTTGCCAGACATCCCTTGTGGATGTGTTTGAAGATATGTTTGAGACATATTCCTTCCATGATGCGATTTTTTCAGCTATTACCGTTTTTCTAAATTTGGCTGTATATTTGTTTATTTATAGTGGTTTAATGTGGTTAATTGTTATGTGTTGTTATAACTATTTTGTTTAATATGTTTATACTATAGGGCATTTTGTTGAGTGATTTAAGGCGAGTTTTGAGTCTGTTTAGATTGCGACTCAATATATGTTTTATTTTACTTAATGTTGTTAATGTTGGATTCCACCATGGGACAGGGGATTTTGTGGAATGTGTTTTGGTTTTTGGAATACTTTTATCTGCAGCATTTATTATGAAGTTTGAGAAGGATTCACATGTAGTATTGTGATCTTCATTATGTGGGAATGGTGGTATGTTTCGTGTGTATAGGAAATATTTATCCAGTTAGGCTTTTTGGATATTATATCTTGTAGGTGGCAATATTTTGACATTACTTAAGTAGTTCAGAATGATTGGGAAATGGTCACTTGTGTATGAATCGTCTAGGACGTTCCATTCAAATTTCTCCGCTACATCATTTGAACATAATGAAATGTCAATTGAAGAAAAGGTTAGGTGTGTATTTGAAAAATATGTTGGAACTTCACTTTCATTGAGACAATACAGGTTGTGTTTCATTATAGTATTCTCTATGTTGATTCCGGATGTGTCAGTGGGGTTATTAATATCCCATAATGGATTATGTGCATTAAAATCTCCTACTATAAGTAGTGGTTTCTGTATACTTTTGCTAATAAGTTCAGAAAATCACTGAAATTTGCATTGAAATTTGGTGGTTATATAAATTACAAATAGTAATTTTACTTTTATCAGGCATATACAGTTTAATTGATGTTATTTGATATGGCATAGATGGTATGTCAACAGGTTCATATGTAATGCTATTATGAACGTATATGGCTGTGCCTAATTTTCCACCGTCAGTTGGTGAATAACAGGCAATTTTATAGTGTTGGATATTTGTAGGGTTACTTCCTATATGTTGTAGACATATGCACATTGGGTTGTGGTCTCGTATGATTCTTTGTAATTCACCCAGACGTAGTCGGGTTAAGAGACCATTTATATTCCATTGAATGATTTTATATTCCATTATTGGGAGGAATTGGTGTTAAATTCTGTAAATTGATTGCTGATTTTACTTTATCTCGTAGTTTATATGCATTTGAATTTATTTGTGGTTTTTTAATCGTTGTATTTGTATGTTGGTTATTAGATTCTGCAGTTGTTTGTTTTTCATAGTTGGATATTAATAAGTCTATTTTTGAATTTATAATTTCCTTTTTTGTATTTTAAGGATTCAGAACATAATTCGTTCTCATGTTGGTGTGTTAAGGCGGGCACCTCCTTAATTTGGTAAAATTGGTCAATACAATTTCGTACTGTGTCCTCTGTCTTGGTAGTTAGTTGGTTATATGTACTTACAAAGCATTCATTACAACCACAAGATGAAGCATGTTGGTACTGTTAATTATTGGTTCAGAAGTTTTTGGTCTAGCTTTAGAAATTTCTGGTTTTGTAATTCTATTGTTCCTTTTCTGTAGTGATAAGGACTGTTGGTTTGAGGGGTTATTTGTTTTGTTGTTGTTAATGGGATATTTCGGTCTTGTGGATGGTTGGGGGGTGATAGTTATATTTTGGTTTGTTTTAATGGTATGATTTTCATTAGTATTATTTGATGGAACTTGTAAATAGTGATCTTTACTGTCCAGATGTTGGCTGTTTGATTGAGATTGAGGGTAATTGTGTATTTCCACTTGTGATGAGGTTAGTTTAATATCCTTTTTAAAATGTTCTCCTGGTGTAGTTGGA
Source organism: Macrobrachium nipponense (assembly GCF_015104395.2). Lineage (NCBI taxonomy): Eukaryota > Metazoa > Arthropoda > Malacostraca > Decapoda > Palaemonidae > Macrobrachium > Macrobrachium nipponense. Next base: position 31,924,569 of record NC_061101.1, read on the forward strand.
GTCTCTCTGGATTGATTGTAATTTTCAATATTTACCTTTTTTCCCTTAGGTGGGGTTCTTTCTAGAATTCTTTTCTTTTTGCCAGTTCGATTATCATCATTATTTAATTCTTCTTCTATTGGAAGTTCTTTTCCATGGATAACTGAATCATCTATGTTAGTGGTGGTATTGGTTGTTGTAATATCACTTTATTTTGTGTTTCAGTATTATTGGTATGAAATCAGTTTCCCTGTTTATACTATCTTGTTTGTCATTGTGCTGTTTGATGTCTTGATTTTTAGTCACATTTGAAAAGGTGGGGGTTTTGGATGGATTGTTAACGCTTACTTTTAGCTCAAGTCTGGCTTCCATGACTGACATTCCTGTCCTATTTATTAACAACTGAAGTTCTAAGTTCTGTGTTATATTGGTAAAATTGAACACTCCTTAGATTTTGCGTGATGGCTAGTCCACAATTAATACATTTTGATTGATTACAGTTCAATTAGTGGTATGGTCATCTGATGCACAGACTGCACATATAGCTTTATTACGGCATCTTTTGTATGTGTGTCCATACCTTGAGCACTGTGTACATTGTAATGGTTTAGGAACAAAAGGACGAACTTCTCTATTTTGTCCTAGAATTTTTATTTTAAATGGTAAGTCTTGGCCTGTAAATTTTATTTTGGCAATGTTGATATTTTTTACTTTTATCTTTCCTACTTGAAATAGAGTATATTTCTAAATCGTGGATATTGTTATATCTCAATTTTAGGGAGTCTAGCAATAGTTGTTTTGAAGGAAGCTCCTGCTCGCTATTGTTTTCGTGGCTTGTAATTATTACCTTATATTATTTATTTCTGTTATACTTAAAAAGGCAGTGGACTGCTTTTTATTGGTTACTTGGATAAGCCATTCATTGTCTTGATGTGTCTGCATTCCATGTCTGTGTTGGATATATGTTAAGTAATTTGTTTTTCTAGCATCGCTGCTGAGATTTTGTTGTCAGCTTTGAGGACTAGAAATCTTGACCAATTATCTGGTCCAAAGAGGTCATCAAAATGTACCAATGTGGGATTAAGTCGGTAATTTTTGTTTCTTTTTGGTCTTGTTTTATGTATGTTGCTTGTCTATTATGATTTTTATATTTTTCTGTATTGCTGGGAGGATTATTGTCTCTAATTCAGAATTATTGTTCATCATATATGGTTCCATTGTTACGATATTGGAGTTTACCAATTTATGTTTGTTTGTTTCTTTTTTATTTATGCACTCTATTTGGTTTTCTGGCTCTGCTGCTTTACTTGGAACAGGGTGTTCCTTTGTATCTTTTATAGTACTTTCACTACTTGTGGCAGTACCTAGGAAATTCGGGAGTGACGTGCCAATGGTCATCAACTGTGCCGTAGTTTTTTCATCATGGGCCCCAGGGGTACTCAAATCATTTATTTCACAGTTCATAAATTTTGAGTTTTTACAACATCTTGAAAAGATATCATTGGCCCTTCGCGAAGTTAAATCTTCTGCCAAAGGCACAAGTGAGAAAGGACTCCCCAAATGTCCGCATCCCTACCCTACCCCAAAAAGGGGATGGCATAACATGATTAGTATGGCCCAAGTGTAAGCAGAACCCGCTGCTAGGACTAAGAGTATTATGTTAATACAATTATCCCCATCCTAATCACATTATGGGCAAACTGGATAGAATGCCGAGAGTTCTATTCCTAGAACCAGGCCCCCCCTGGAATCCGTGGTCCAGCTCCACAGAATAGTTCCGCCTGAAAAACAGGTCCGAACATTGTCGGGTAGATGATGGATCTACCACAGTTCTCACTATTTAGCTTCGGATTTAACTCCACGTTAAGCCAATGATATGTTTTCTCATTTATTTGCTTTTATTTTAAAAATTTTGGCAAAAAATGGAAAAGTCCACATAAGTTTACTCGAAAATATATAATGTCATATGGGACTCTTGGGTTCGAACCTGGGAAGAGATTCCTGAGGTTCGAGAGCCCCCTCACCACGTCAAGGTGGTCCCAAAATGAGGGGGAATCATAAGAGTAAAATAAAGCAGGCGAAGCAGTTGGCAGTTATGAAAAGTCATTGCCCCCGATTGCAAGACAGTTTTTGTGACTCGACTTGCACAATTATTTAGAAGTGAGGAGGCCTGTGGCAAACCCTACGTAAGCTTGAACAGCCAAATGAAGGCTACCAAGTTTTGTCATTTGTTGACTTCCATTAGGTGCAGAAAGATAATTATATATGATCTATTTATTACAATGATCGTCACTGTCACATTAGGAAAAATATTAAAGGAGTTACGATGAATGCCAAAGTTTCCTTCATTTTGTTAATTGATTTTTAATTATATAATTTTTCTATAGAGAAATAGTGATAGAAAGTAATTTCTCAGATTACTTGTGGAAACCCTTTTAAGGTTTCTAGCACTTGAATATATGTACTACTAATACTACTACTACAAAGTGTAACCAAAGAGTATTGGTTGTATTTCACTGTTGTCAAGTTAATGATGTCATAAGTTACATTATTATACCTTCGAAAGACATTCCTCTGAGTTTGCTGGCGATGTCTACAGGAGTCGATGTTACTTCCATAATTACCAGAATTATGCAATTTTGTAATACAGAATACAGTCAAAAATTAGGTAGGGATGTAGGATACCCTGTGACAAAGTGTCATCTTTGTCCGGTACGTTAATGAAATTTTATTCCGGAAAAACACCGGGACACCAGCTGTGATCTCATAATGAATGCATTTTTTGTGATAAAACTATTAAAATACTCAGGTTATTGAGGAGTTATGTAGTGGTTGCATTTGACATTCTCAAGGTCACTTGAGAGAGAGAGAGAGAGAGAGAGAGAGAGACTGGTTGTTTTGGTTGTTGTCTTGTTAGGTTGTTTGCGTTCATTGGAGGCAATAGGAAGGGTTTGGATGTTTTGTGTATTTGCTGTATAGTGTTTTGTGTTTATTTGTTGCTGATAAGATAGTATGAGGAAGGTATGTCTGTGGTTTTCCATTTTGAGAGAGAGAGTGAATGGTGTATGGGTAGTGAATGAGTGAATTGCTTGTTGGTGGGTGGTTGGATTCATCTGCGGACTCGGTCACAGAGCCTTGAGGGAGTCAGAAGGCATTGGGAAAGTCAGTCTGGTCAGAGGTAGTGAGTTGCTGTTGTATGTTTTCTGGATTGTTTTGATATTGTGTAATTGAGTTTATTGTGCTTGTATCTGTCTGAAGGTTGTTGAGCTTATAAGTTTCTGTTGTTTGATTTGTGAGCTGTTGTGTTTGCGAGTTTAGAACTCTTGATGTTGATAGCTGCGTGTTTGTGTTGAAATTGTTGTGCTTATTGAGCTGTGTGAAGTTTTGGTGTCATGTGTGTTTGTTTGTGCTAGTGATTTATCATGCTTTGTATGGCCTTGGTGCTTGTTTGTTTGGTTTTGTTTTTTAGTGTTCAGTGGGAGTTGATGATAGTGGTTTGTTGTTTGATGTTAATTCGCTACTAGCAGTGGAGTTGTTTTTCGACGGCCATATTACGCTGAAAGCACAGCTTCTTGCCCTGATTGTGTCAAGTTTCCTGGTGAGTAAATGTGTTTGAGATTGTGTTTTTTGCCTTGCTGAACCAAGTGTCCTGTTAGTAATTAAAGTAAAGTAAAGAGGAAAGTGTGGCTGGGGGAAATTTATAAGCCAGGAGTGGTTAACGTAAATATGGGGAGGTCTTGCTTGCTTTTGTTTTTTTTTAGCATGTGATCCTGCCACAAGATATATGCATTTTTGGTACAGTCATACCCCTACATACGAAAGGCCTTAAGTATGAAAAATCCAGGTCAAGAAGGCAAAGACGAAGATTTGTTTGCTTCTGCATACAAAAATAATTCGGGTCGCGAAAGGGTGTACTGTAAAGTCCGAGATTCACCCGGGCCGCCGAGAACAATTTTAAAACTCACGCGCCGCCAACTCAGTAAACTCGCCACCATCCTCCCACTCTACCATTGGTTCCTGACGCTAGTTACCCCGTAAGATCCTGCTCTCCAATTGGTCAGCATCTATACCATCATGCCTCTACGTAAGGGAGTTCCTCGACCATTTCGTTTCGGCAGCATTATCATACACACGTGGAATTCGTTTGTTCACGTAGATTTCGTTCGTTAACGTAAATTTGTGTTAGTGATTTCGTTTTCGTTGTACTGTAAGTTACTTTATAGTGTTGTGTGTGAACTTAATTACTTATGTTATTAGCCATGGGTCCCAAGAATGTTGTTGAAGTTCACGGAAAGAAGAGGATGCTTTCTATGGAGACAATGAAGGAGATAATCAAGAAGTATGAGGCTGGCATGCAGTTGAGTGTGATCACTAAGGAGTACAGCCAAAATCCATCGACGATAGGCACCATCCTTAAGCAGAAGGAAGCCATCAAAACAGCTACACCTTCCAAGGGTGTGACTATTTTGTCCAACACGAGGAGCCACGTGCATGATGAGATGAAGAGGCTGCTTCTCGTATGGATTAAGGACAAGGAAATCGCTGGCAATACGATAACCGAGACAGCAATCTGCCAGAAGGCCAGCGCCATTTTCGGTGATCTCAATGCTCAGGGTGAAGACGACACAGGAGAATGGACATCGAAGGCAATCCCAGACTTCCAGGCTTCTTGGGGTTAGTCTGATAAATTTCATAAACGGACTGGCATCCATTTGATGGTGCGGCATTGAATGGTCCAAATTGTTGTATTTCATTGCTTATTGGTCAATTTACCTTTATAATAAAATTTACTGTGGTGTTTTTATAGGGCTTGGAACAAATTAGGCAATTTACATGTAAAACGTAGTTCTGGATACAAAATAAATCAGGTTACAAAGACCACTTCGGAACAGATTAATTTCGTAACCTGAGGCAATACTGTATTCAGAATTTTAGCTAATTGGGGAGGGGGGGGGGGGGGTGTTGTGGTGCACATCCCCATGAATACCGGGGCCCAAATGTAAAAGCAAAATGATATTGTTATGATACAATAAAGTTTGTTCATACTTACCTGGCAGATATATATATAGCTGTATTCTCCGAAGTCCGACAGAATTTCAAAACTCCCGGCACACGCAGTGGTCGGCCAGGTGGTAGTACCCATTCCCGCCGCTGGGAGGCGGGCGTCAGGAACCATTCCCATTTTCTGTCAGATATTTCTAGTGCCACTGTCTCCTGAGGGGAGGTGGGTAGGCACTTTGATATATATCTGCCAGGTAAGTAGAACAAACTTTATTGTATCATAACAATATCATTTTGTTCATGAACCTTACCTGCCAGATATATATATAGCTGAATCCCACCTTTGGAGGAAGGGGGAGACAGACTCGGATTTTGGGAAACAATTCCATTTTACATGATTGATATCTTGGTTCCTTACCTGTTAGCATAGCTGACTTCGTGAGTACCGTCACCCAAGTCTGCTTCTGCTTTACTAGAGACTCCAGCAAGGTAGTGACCTGCGATGCTGTTGAGTTCTAGAGGATCTGTCAACGGGGGTCGTGACCACAAAACAACTAGATCCTACATTATAGACCTCCAATTTTTTGGGTAATGCATTCCTAGAGGTGCCAGCAAGGACGTGACCTGTGTAGCTGGTGCGCTCTAATGAACTGCCACGGGGAGCGTGACCACAATGTGACAGATCATATAGGTGTTGATTAGACACCGAATGCTGTTAATGCTTCACTGGAGTGCCAGCAAGGACGTGACCTATATAGCTGGTGCGCTCCAGATGATTTGTCAACGGGTGCATGACCACAATGTGACAAAAACTTTTACCCTATTATGAGGGCGAAGCAAAAACATTACCACCTGACCTAGCCTATCTGGTTAAACTTCGTATAACCAAGGCTAATGGAGGGAAGTCCGCCTAAGGCGGCCGACCCAAGACCACAATAAACTAAACACCTAAATAAGAATAATAAACTAAAAATAAAAATAAAAAGAAATAAAATTAAAAAGTCCAAACTAACATATTATTTCCTAAATGATAGGAAGAGAGCTACTCTCTGTACCCAATATAGTGTCTGCTGCGACATATGGGCCCAAAGAGCAACAGTTCTCGTATGTAGTCCTCACCTCCCGAAGGTAGTGAGAGGCAAACACTGAATTACTACGCCAAAATGTGGCATTCAAGATGTCATTAAGTGCCATGTTCTTTTGGAAGGCTACCGACGTAGAAATAGCCCTCACTTCATGCGCATTCACCTTCAACATTTTCATATCACTTTCTTGACAGGATGAATGCGCTTCCTTGATGGTGTCCCTCAAGAAAAAAGCCAAAGCATTCTTCGACATTGGTAAATTTGGCTTCCTTACCGAACACCACAAGTTATCCGAAAGACCTCTACAATCCTTAGTCTTCTTTAGGTAGAATTTTAGAGCCCTGACAGGGCACAGAACTCTCTCTGGCTCACGCCCAATGATTTCGGCCATCCCTTTAATTTCGAAGGTCCTAGGCCAAGGGTTGGACGGATTTTCATTTTTTGCCAGGAACGTTGGGCTCAAGGAACAAACCCGCGTTATAACCTTTAAAGCCCACCCCGTATTTGCTAATCGCTTGTACCTCGCTGATTCTCTTCGCCGTTCGCCAGAGCAGTCAGGAAGATAGCTTTTCTAGTAACATCCTTCAGGGAAGCTGTATGCATAGGTTCGAATGGACTGGACATGAGGAACTTCAGAACTACATCCAAGTTCCAAGACGGCAACCTGGGTTGTTGAACCTTCGTTGTTTCAAAAGATCTCAAGAGATCGTGAAGGTCTCTGTTGTCCGCCAAATCCAGGCCTCTGTGCCTAAAGACAACTGAAAGCACACTCCTATACCCCTTGATTGTAGAGACTGCAAGTTTTTGATCCCTTCTCAGATACAAAAGGAAGTCAGCAATCTGGCTCACGAGGTCGTGGTGGAGGAAATGCCGTTCTTCTTGCACCAACTCCTGAAGACTGCACACTTCGATTGGTACACTGCATTGGATGAAGCTCTTCTTGCACTGGCGATAGCTTTCGCCAACTGACCTAGAAAAGCCTCTCGCTCTGGCCAACTTTTGGATAGTCTGAATGCAGTCAGACTCAGAGCGGAGAGATTTCTGTGGTACCTCCTCGAAGTGGGGCTGTCTGAGTAGATCTGTCCTTACTGGAAGCGTCCTCGGGAAGTCTACTACGAAGGCCATGACCTCTGTGAACCAGTCTCTCGCCGGCCAGAACGGGGCGATCAAAGTCATTCTCGTCCCTTCCGACGCCGCAAACTTCCTCATGACTTCACCCTAGGATCTTGAACGGGGGAAAGGCGTACAGGTCCATTCCCCGTCCAGTCCCAGAGAAGTGCGTCTATCGCCACTGCCGCTGGTCTAGTACTGGGGAGCAGTACAGTGGAAGCCTCTTCGTTCTGGACGTCGCAAAGATGTCCACTAGCGGACGTCCCCATAACCCCCACAGCTCTTGGCATACCTCCTGATGCAGAGTCCACTCGGTTGGCAGAAGTTGACCTCGTCTGCTGAGGAGATCTGCCCGGACGTTCTCTACTCCTGCTACAAACCTTGTAAGGATCGTGACGTCCAGTGCCCTTGCCCACAGCAAGATCTCCTTTGCCAGTGCAAAAAGGGACCGAGACTGTTCCTCCCTGCTTCTTCAAGTACGCCAGAGCTGTGGTGTTGTCTGAGTTGACTTGGACTATTCGATGAGAGACTTTTTCTTGGAAAAACTGGAGAGCTAAAAAGATGGCTGCCATTTCCTTTAGGTTTATGTGCCAGGACACCTGTTCCCCTCTCCAGGTGCCTGACACTTCTTCCCCCCCTAATGTTGCTCCCCCACCCCGTGGTGGACGCGTCGGAGAACAACACTAGGTCGGGGCTCTGAAGCTTGAGAGACCGCCCTCCGACAACTTTACGGATCTCAGCCACCATTTTAAGTGATGTTTTACCTCTCTTGAAAATTTTTAAGCTCATATCAGATTCTTGCTTTCTTTCCAATTTTCCTTGAGAAAAAATTGTAGCGGTCTGAGGTGCAGTCTCCCCAAGGAAACAAACTTCTCCAGCGAGGAAATGGTCCCCAGCAGGCTCATCCATTCCCTCACCGAGCACGAATCTTTCCTTAGGAAGGCTGTCACTTTGTCTAAACATTGCTGCTGACGTCCCTGGGACGGAAAAGCTCGAAAAGCCACTGAATCCATCTGAATCCCCCAGATACAAGATGGATTGGGTTGGGATCAGATGTGACTTTTCGAAATTCACCAGTAGTCCCAGGGACTTCACCAACGATAAAGTTGTTTGAAGATCCTTCAGACACCGCGTTTGAGTGGAGGCACGAATGAGCCAGTCGTCCAGGTACATAGAGACTCTGATATTTGCAAGATGAAGCCACCTCGCCACGTTCTTCATTAAAGTCGTGAAGATCATAGGGGCAGTGCTCAATCCGAAGCAAAGCGCCCTGAATTGATAAACTGTCCCTTTTAGGACAAACCGAAGATACTTCATCGACTGTGGATGGATGGGGACGTGGAAATACGCGTCTTGAAGGTCTAATGAAACCATCCAATCGTTTGTTTGGTCCTTAACGGTCCCAAGAACTGACTGAGGTGTCTCCATCTTGAATTTCTGCTTCTGTACGAACCGATTCAGACTGCTCACATCTAAGACTGGTCGCCAACCTCCTGACTGTTTCGGCACCAGGAATATCCTGTTGTAGAAGCCTGGAGATTCCAGGTCTACGACCTGTTCCACCGCTCTCTTTTCCAACATCTGCTCGAGCAGATCGAAAAGTATTTGTTGCTTCTCCTGATGGTAAATAGGGGATAAATCCTTGGGTGTCGTGCACAGTGGGGGAGGTTTCAAGAAAGGAATCTTGTACCCCCGCTTGATGACGTTGAGCGACCAGCTGTCGCCTTCCTTTCTATCCAAGCTTTTGAGAATAGTCGAAGCCTGGCTCCTACTGGTGGCTGAAGGATATCTGGTTCATTTCTTTCCTCTGATCTTAGCCGAGACTCTGCCTCTGGACGTGTACTTCCTCGAGAAGATGTTCTCGAGGAAACTCCACCTCGAAAGGGCTTCTGCTTCTTGAACGGTTTGCGCCCGTGCCGACGTAGAAGAAACAACCGTACGCTTTGCCGACTGAGCTAGGAGGTCTTGGGTAGCCTTCTTTCCTAGACTGACAGCCAGATCTTTGACCATAGCCTGAGGAAAAAGATGGCTCGAAAGAGGCGCATACAACAATTCTGCCTTTTGAGAGATAGAGACCGCCTTTGCAGTAAAACCACAATAGGCCGCTCTCTTCTTCAAAATCGAAGTGCAGAAATGCGAAGCCAACTCCTCCGAACCATCCCTGACGGCCTTGTCCATGCACGCAAGCACGCTGGACAGCTCCTCGAGGCTAAGCGAATCAGGACTACGCGACCGGTTATCCAAGACCCCTAAACACCAATCCAAAAAGTTGAAAACTTCTATCGTACGGAAGAGTCCCTTCATATGATGGTCCATCTCAGAAAGGGTCCAGGGCACTTTCGTCGTAGACAAAAGGGATCTCTTCGGTGCATCTACCAAGGTAGCGAAGTCACCTTGGGACGATGAGGGGGCTCTAAAACCTATCTCCTCCCCTGTCTCATACCAAAGACCTGCCTTCCCTGTCAGTCTTGAAGGGGGTAGGGCGAAAGCGTTCTTGTTTCGGGCTTTTCTTGACTCCATCCAATTCTGCATTTTCTTAAAAGCCCTTTTTGTTGATAATGAAGTAGCCATCTTCAACAATCCTGGAGTCTTGATAGCCTTAGACGATAGCAATTGTGAAGGAGGCGACTGCGGGGCTTCAGGTTTAAACTTAAGCAATTGAACCAAAACCTGGTAATCTGAAGATACTGCTGATGATTGTTCTTCAGTTAATTCCTCCGACAAGTTTTCTTCTTCAGATTCATTACTATCCTCCGAATCTCGGCGAATGTCTGAAGAAACATTACGTCGTGCGTCCAGCTGCGCGCCATGCCTGGCGTCAAGCCGAGCGTCCAGCGCCAGAATCCTGCCGAGCGTCACGCTTGGCATCCAGCCGAGCGTACGCCCGGCGTCGAGCCGAGCGCCCAGTCGAACGTCAGGCCTGGCGTCAAGTCTCGCTGCCGCCTTAACGTCGTGCTCTGCAGACCCTCGTGCACGAAATCTGGAAGGCGAGGTAACAGGAGAAAAAGCGAGGCGATGAGAAGGAGACTGCCTGGATCTCTTGACTGGCAGTTTATCATCCTTCCTCCTGTGACGTGAATTATCCTCTTTCTCTGCAACTAATAAGGCAATTTGATGTTGCAAATTCTCAATCTTCTTCGATTTAGGGCTGATCCTGTGAGAAGACGAGGGGCGAGGGGAAGCCCTCCTCCTTCTCACATGGACCGCCACAGGTAAATATCCTTAGCGCAACCAGGGCGCGGTCAAAAGCATTGTCGTCAAAAGACATCCTCTCCGGCGACGATCGCAACACAGAAGAAGAGACGTAAAGGACGTAAGCGTCTTTCTCCCTTAGACCAAAGGTGCCGGTCGCCTGTGCAACATCTTGCACCTTTGCTCTCTTTTCGGTGGAGAGTCTTCGAATTGTTCTGGAGACGACCGCAAAACAGAAGGGGCTAAGGGATGTGCAGCGTCCTCCTCTGAGAATCAAAGGCGGCGGCCGCTTGTGCGACATCTATCGTCTTTGTCCTCTTCAAAGGGCGCGATTGCTTCCGAAAGCTCCAACCGCTGCGCGGGGAGAGGAGATTCTGATGACGAAAAACACTCTTTCACGATCCGTTTACGAACTTTGGAAGCCTGGGAAACGCCCCCAGGTCTTGCCGAAGGAACGTCAGATCGTTTGTCCGACCCCCCTTCCGCAACACTCGGAGCATTATCACTACACACCACTGCACTATTAACACCTTCTAATGCTTGCACTTTTGATTCCAGGCTACGCAAAGATTCAAGAATCATTGATAGGGTATTACCCTCCACAGACACTAATGTAGGGCCCGAAGGCATCACAGGTTTAGGAGGGATAAATTCCACTGGATGTGTAACTGGCGTCGCACTCCTTCTTACCCTATCTCTTTCTATTTTAGAACACATATGATTCATACGCCTTCCACGCAGAATCAGACATACTCTCACATTCATTGCAGCGATCATCAGACACACAAACATGTTTCCGACAATTAGCGCACACTGTATGAGGGTCTACCGAAGATTTCGGTAGCCTCACCTTGCATTCTTCCACACCACATACTCTGGCGCTAGTCGAACTAGATCCAGACATCTCAGTTAAAGGAAAAATCAAGCCAAATTCAAAATCAATCCACAATTAGCGTATGCCTAACCACCGATCCAAATCAAATAACCAAAAAATCAATCGGGATACTCAAGTGACCAAAAGAGTTCCAAAATCCAATGACGGAGGTGCAGAAAACACTTGTTGGCTGCACCGGCGACAGAAAATATCTGACAGAAAATGGGAATGGTTCCTGACGCCCGCCTCCCAGCGGCGGGAATGGGTACTACCACCTGGCCGACCACTGCGTGTGCCGGGAGTTTTGAAATTCTGTCGGACTTCGGAGAATACAGCTATATATATATCTGGCAGGTAAGGTTCATGAACAAAAGATACCTTTTGTGACTTTGCAAAAAAAAAAAAAAAAAAAAAAAAAAAACAAAAAAAAAAAAAAAAAAAAAAAAAAAAAAAAAAAAAAAAAGTATTTGCAGCAAAGATGTATAAGGTTGGTAGCAAGAGGAACTGAAATATAGATTGTGGCACAAAAATCAGCAGAAAAAATAAAAATGTAAATTTCCACGAGTCTGATGGATGGTTATGGTATTTCTGTAACATCATGAATTACTAAGCAGGAAAGTATTTGGAGAGGCAGCAGGGACATCTACTGAAGAAAAAGGGTCTTTCCATAAGAAGTTGTTGGATGCTTGACAGTGAATCTCATCTACTACAAATTTACAATGGTCTGTCCTGTTTTGGAAGTCCTTATCACAGAATACACAAGTGATGGCAGGAAGTTGCGATGTCCAAGGCATAATGCAAAGCCAAGCATAGGATCTCAATACTTTCTACTGCTAATGCTGGTGGTTCTCACCATTTTAAGCCATCTGCTGTTGAAACTGATAGGATATAATGCACCTATGCCTGTCCATCATTATTTGTTGCAAAATAATGTAGTATATACTTTACAATGAATATTATTCAGCACTATTTTTTATACCATGCTTTCTGGGAGATAAGGCACCGTCGAGAAAATATTTTGAAAATCCATTCAGACCACCAAAAAAGCGCTGATGACGAAAAATTAAAGGATTAGTATTTTTCCTTCTGAAAAATGCCATTTCCTTGATACAGCCCATGTACCAGCATGGAACTATGGTACATAGTATGAGACTGTATCGGTCTATATTCTTAAATAAAGATTCTGAAAGTAAAGATATCAAGAGGAAGGAAGATTGCAGAAAATTGAAACTGATACAACTTGCAGTCTACGATATTTAGCTCGGTTGTAACATGGAAGGCTCTGGCAACCAATGACTTTGCCTAGAAGCTACTGGAGGATTCTGAAGATGTTAAAGACTTTGTGGTTGCAAATCCAGTGATTTCTCTGTCCCTTTCTAAAAATTAGCTAAATCCTCCACTGAAAAAAGCAGCAGCAGATTGACTTCAAGAGGACGGGAGTGACTCTGGGTATTAAGTTGTGAATGAGTGTTCCAAAAATAGAGGAGAAGGCAGAGGAGAATGTTAAGCCACCAAAGGCATTGCAAAGATTTTAGAGCTTGGGGCACTTTCGGATTTACTAACCAAGTGACTTGATACATTTACAAATGAAACTACTCCACCAAACCTGGAAGCCAAAATGTATTAGAGGCCCTTAAGGGAATTAATTATTTTAACAGAAGAAACAAAACTTTAGTCAGAAAGGCAGAAGACGACCTACTCTTTCTGACTAAGGAGTCTTTATGGACCTAACATTGTGCCATTGCCTGGGTTTTCTTTGCAGTCTCCCTCATCCCAATCAGACCCTTTGGTATTCTCCCCACCTTTTCAATTTCATTTCCTCAGTCTAAGACCTTAAAACCCAATGAGTTTGAAACATAACGTTCACTCCATTTCCAATGGCATTCAATAACTTTGACATGGACTAAAATGTCCCCGAGTCATCACAGCCATACTGGGACCTCTGCTTCATGTCACTGTTTTCTAGGTACGTTTACACAAAATTACTGTGCATTATTCAGAAATTCTTTTGGTTATTTTTATTGATGCATATTTGCAATGCTATATACTACATACTTAATTTTTAAGTGTATGTATGAGTTTGGTACTGACATATTTATGTTATGAAACACTACACACTTACTGCATTCTCTTTCTTTCTTCCTCTGATATTTTTCCTGATATTTAATGCAATGTTATCCTTAATACTACATTTTCATTTTTTATTATGAGCATGCACTTCTCACAAACATACGTAGTTACAACTATTGTAATCAGCTACATTTCTGCTAGGCTACACTATAATGTATAGTTGACCACCGGGCTTGGTGGGGGACGCGTACCACAACAACGCCCCCCCAAAATGGCTAAAATCTGCAAATACGTAAAAGACGGACCCTCGCATAAGATGCACCCCTAATTTACAAGGATATTTTGTGGAAAAAAAAATTTTTGTATGTTTCATTAAAAATTTACTGAAAGATATTTTAAAGTGATTTTGTAGGGAAAAATGTGATTTTGTCCATGAAATACAATAATGTGAGAGTCTATTGAAATAAAGTATGGTATGGACTTTGTTTGACATTCACCATAATAAACAGCGAGCAGCACTATGTTTTTGTTTACATCCACTCATTGTAAATGGCTGACGGGCTAACTGCCGACGTATTGTAAGCACTTTTTCATAAGTTTGTAATAACAGATGGATAATTTGGCTTCTTTTCAACAATTTATTATTAGTAACACAATTTACTTTAATAATTAGGTTCATTTTTCAATGTTTTATTATTAGCAACAATTTTTGTGCCTACCCATTATATGCTTGCCTATGGCTTCAGTCTCCCATCTGTAATATGGCCACATTGGACTCAGGGCAGGTTTTTTTTTTTATACATTTCTAACAATAAAAAAGTGTGTCTAATATGCCAGCAAATACGGTACACTAACTGCCTATTTTGATCTTTCCACAAAAAAAAAACAAAAAAAAAAAAATCTAAAAATGCTCATACCCTAGGATTTTCATAGTTTTATCATGAAAACTGTAATTAGTCATGAAAATATGAAAATCCAGTAAATAGTGAATATTTCTCAATGAAAAATTTCGTGAGTAGACAAATTTTTTGCAAATATGGATATACATTCCACCCAAAAAAATGGTGAAAAGGTGAAGCCGTGAATCCAGAACTGCAAAAAGTTGGGGGCAGGTTGGGGTCAATTATGAATTGAATTGGAATTGATGCTAAAATTGCATAATTGGAATTGAATTGGAATTGAAAAAAATTGAAATAATTGGAATTTATACCAAATTAATTGGCACTGAATTGGAATTGATGCCAAAAAATTAAGATGAATTGATGTTAAAGTGCGATGAATTGATATGAATTGATGCTAAAATGCTGTGAGTTGATATCAATTGAACGATACACTTATATGTAGATGTTAAGCTGGACCTTTACATGCCATCTCATTAGGGCTAAATAACAGGAATTAAACCTTGCATTCTTGAACATGACACGTTATGAATAGATATATCTTTATAGAGATAGAATTAGGCTATAAAGACCAGAACATGATTTATGGGCTATTATAAAAATTTTTTCCGATTTTAGCAACTCTTAACTGTTTTGAGTCATACCCGTACTGGTTCTGTACCCACAGTACAGATCAAGTCTTGTCCTGCCTTACTTGCCCTATCCTGTCAGCTACTATGATGTTTGGCAACCATATTCATACATATAATCATAAGCTGGACCTGTTACACACCATCTCATTCAGGCAAACTGACAGAAATTACACTTTTCAATCTTTTTGTTTATAAAAAAAAAATTGAATTTTGTTATCACAAGATGCCAACTTTTTGGTTATAAGAAATATGAATTTTGTTTATTACAAAATTGTATAATGAGATTGTAGCATTTAGTTTTACCATAGACACAGTTTGGAGTACCTGAGTTGATAAGATAGGCCCAAATTTTATTAATTGAAAATGTGAGCTTTATGTTTATCACAAAATTGTATAATAATTTGTGATCTTAATACAGATGTGAGTAGCTTGCCCAAGGTGAGAAAAATTTAAGTTACGCCCCTCATATGAAATATCGCTCATATAATGAATTGTAATTGAATTGGAATAGAAACCCTCAGAATTTGAGCTGAATTGGAATTGAACATTTATTTTTAAAAAGATTTGGAATTGAATTGGATTTGATAAATTCCCAATTTCCACTGAATTGGAATTGATTTGAATTGATAAAAATGAATTAAACCCAACCCTGGTCAGGGGTCCACTAAATATTTTTTAGAAGCAATTCACTTTACATATAAAAAACTAAACCTGAATAAATTCAAGGCAATTAGGGTTGAATAACGTTACATAAACTGAACAAGAAGACTACACACATGACACAAGTATATGATATACATGAAAATATATTATGTATATACTAATAACATATCATCAAACGGAATAAAAACATGGAAAAACAAAAGGAACTCTTCAAGTAATCAACATAAAGAAACTTTTTACCAAATGAAATATGAAAAGAGCACTGTGAAGACAAAAACTCACATTGCACAAAGTACTAACTGAATACATACGAGGTTGTCTACTGACAGGGCTGAGCACTTAAACAGGTGATCCAGGCCAAAAGGTATCACTTTTAAAAATTTTCAAAGGTTAAAAATACAGAAAAATTCTCACACTTGGCTATGGGAAACAAATTAATCATATAAATGAGACAAGGTTATACTGTAATAAAATTAGCATGTATATAGGTAATATGAAGCAAGATTAAAGCATTTATTAAACAAACAGCAGACATGCAGGTAATGACCAGTTCCACTGATCAAGGTGCTGCAAACCCTTCTCTAGCTTTGGAGACATGTCTGGAGATTGCATTACAGTAATACGGTGGATTTAGGCAATTGGAAAATCATGGGTTCTTTAAAGGAAAATTATATAAAAATTAATCTTTTCGTGGAAACCCATCACTCATATATTAAATACCAACATCCTAGCCTCAATGATCTAAAAGTTCCATTTCTGGACTATAGTGAACCCCCCGTATTTGCGGGGGATGCGTTCCAGACACCCCAGTGAATAGCTAAATTTGGCAAATACTTAAAACCCCTCTAAAAACACTTAGAACTGTCTATTTTGATAGTTCAAAAACAAGAAAAACCCTCTAAAAATGTTACCTGAATATTCTATTGGTTTTATCATAAAAAGTGAAACTGACATGATAATACACTATTCAGTGAACAGTTCTTGGTGAAAGATATTGCAAATATGTGAATTTTCTGTGAATAATGGGTAGTATATGTTCCATATGAGAAACATGTGAATAGCTAAATCAGAAAATCTGGAACACACGAATATGGGGGGTTCACTGTATAAGGAACTAAGATACAATACTTCTCAGATTACCTTAAACTGTAATATATCAGTGTATATTACAGTAAAATAACTGATGGTAATATACAAAAATATATATGTAATCAGTACTTTACTCTTCAATCAAGTGATCCACTATTGAAAGAAACATTCAGCTAACCTTGTGAGTTTCAACAATATCAGCAAGACATCTGCGGCAGAATGTGTGTTGACAGGGCAATACTTTTGAGGTGGAGCCAAGCTGTTCTAGGCACACGGAGCATTCCAGTATATCGCTCAGTAGCCAGTGATCCATGCTGACATTGTTAAGACACTTTACTCCCACATTTTTTAGCTTTTTTTTACCTGAAATGATGAATATTACGTAGTGTAAATCTATATTTCAACTATGAATAGTCCTAATATCAGTACAGAATTCATAATGTGCACATTTTCACATGTCAAGATAAAATCGGCATTATAATTTTCTAAGCTTGTTTCTCCAAAACAGCAACCTAATATATAACAATATTAATATACTACTAAACAAATAAAAAATTAAGTTTTTATAATAAAGTGATATATATATATATATATATATATATATATATATATATATATATATATATATATATATATATATATATATATATATATATATACATATACGTATATATAGATATATATATATATATATATATATATATATATATATATATATATATATATATATATATATGTACTATATATATATATATATATATATAGTATGCTTATCATAACTCAAGTTACTCAACAATTTTACGGGCCTAAATTACAGTCACAATGTCACCAGACATCACAATTTTTTAAAGTAAATTACATTTTTCCTAGCTATACAAACCCGAGGTCCTTTACTATAGGAATTACTTAAGGCGTAGCCTGGATACAGCCGCTGAATTCTTTAACAAGGCGGTTAGGTAGTTAACTACTGATCAGGCTGTTGGTAGTCCCTCCAACTGGACGTAAACATTCCAATTTGCTTTTGGCCCAGGTAGCCGATTCAGGGGTGGCATGAGGTGGGCAGTTAGTGTAAAGGACTTCGGGTTTGTATAGCTAGGAAAAATACAATTTACTTTCAAAAATTATGACTTTTTTTCTATGCGATATACAAACCCTCAGTCCTTTACTATACAAACTCACTGATTGGTGGGTGGAATATGAGTGATCTCCAGTGAACCAACTGGGGTTCAGCCTACCTGAGATTTCCTACCAGGTCGTAAGAGCGAGGAAGTGAATCCAGCCATTGACTTTTGATCGGAGTTGAAGAACTGCAAGATCATACTCAGTCTCCTGGGTTTACTCATAAGGGGAGAATATGTCCCCCCCTTAGGAGAAAGCTAAGAACCATTATGTCGGAGACATTAAGGCAAATACAAGTTATGAGTTTGTCTTATGTCCAGGTCCCTCTTCCCTGCCTTGTGAAGGGAAGGGGCAGATATTACTTCTATTAACTAATCAGAGAAAATAGATAGATTACTCCAAGGAGTGTCTTACCTACATCAATCACTCAGTTCGCATTACTCTCTACCCGAAAGGAAAGAGTAGGATGAAAGAAACGAAAGGGGAGCCAGTCACTCTACAGTCATGCTCAATCATACTGTACAACGAGGCGAAATGCGATACTGTCCAGTTAAGGAGCTGGTTAAGTTACACAACTTGTTGAGCAGCCACCACTGGTCCCAAAGAAAAGTGTCCGAGGACCTGTGGGTTATATCCCAAACCGAGTATGAAATGTGACCTCATGAATTCATCGGATGAAGTGTACCGTTGTCATCAGCAGAGACAAGACAAAAGTCAGCCCAAACTAGTTGGAATGTCTGAACATTATGAAAAATAAGAAGAAATGAGTCCTTGACTGATCTGAGGAATTTAGTACTGCTATTAAAACCAAAGCTAACTTTACAGGATGGGCACAACAGTTTCAAAATTCAACAGTAACCCCAAGAAAACCCATAATCAAGTATTTTCATAATAAGAGGAAATAATCACTTTACATGAAATGAAGTTTGTTCAAAGGAAACTGTGCCCCAAAGCATATAATTTCACCAAACTACACAATGCAAAAAGTTAGTCATGGCATAACTGCACTGTTTATACTATACTACTACTATATAAAAGAAAAGGAAATATATAGGTAGTTCCATTCACTGGGTTCCCTCTTACTGGACCAATGCAAATGATCCTAGGTATAGGCCTTAATCGGCAGCAGAGGCTTCTTTCTTACACTGCTATGGCTGCTGGACAGTAAAATCATCACACACTCAATTAAGTTCCATTGAATGGAAGCTTCTTCTCTTACATTGTTTTCTTTGTTGCTTATTATCCTTATCTGAGGATTCCACAAATTGTACCAAATCCTGAGGTTAGGCTACAAGAGGGGGTGGATTCTTAACATTTCTCTCCCATCTCCCACTTTGATAGGAATCCACACTCTAGGTATCTGGTTAGGTTGGGGGATCCATTTAATACCTGGTGTCACAAGGAAGGTTAGGTTAAGGAAGGTAAGGAAAATGACAAATTTTTTAAGTAACCTGTATTTTCCTAACATACATACCTGAAGTCTTTACATAGGAGATTTACTTTCAGCGCAAGCTGGAGCAGGCCATTCAACTTAAAACAAGGTGGATATTAGCAATTGGCTACTGATGGAAGGGGAGGAATCCCCTCCATCCAGTTGGTATTCATTCACTTTACCTTTTGGCCCAGGAGGCAGAATGAGGGGTGGTTAGAGGTGGGCCATTTACGTAAAGACCTTAGGTTTGTATGGTAGGAAAAATACGGTATTTCTACAAAAGCAGTCAACACAGACTGCAAGGAACGTAACCGCGGATACGACATCCACTAGGGATTGGGGCGTCCAATGTATTTCGCCGTGTTTAGTACTGGCCCCTGGGGGGTTAATTACAGTCATCCGAATAAATATTACTTAAAATTCTTGTTCAGTAGGTAAAACTGCATAGAAAAACCACAACTGCCATAGTCTAGGCCGCCGGGGATAAGTACCCTAGATCTACCGTACAAATTATACATACTTAAAAAATTTGTCATTTGTTCCTTCACATACACAAATCCTGTCTTTACATAGGGGAGACTTACCTACTCCTTGGCAGGAGGATTCTGAGCAAATCTCTAAACTGACTGGTAGTTTGCCTCACCTGGGGCCTCTTTCCTGGTCATATACGATCACAGGAAGGAGACCCATGCCTATGATCTGTTGAACTTGTGTGATGTTCAACTGCCAGACTTCTGGGCCTTTGAAAAAAGTGAAAAGTAGGTAACATCACTGATTCGAAGATAGGCTTAGCTGAATCGATACTGTTGGGGACAATGCCTAAAGCTGAAGATAACCAATGGGTCTGTTCATTGTCAGTCCCTCTCTCCCATTAGTTTAAATAGCCTTTTGACATCTTTGTATTTAATGCTGTGTTTTGATTGATGCTGATTAGAGATGAACTAATTGCAGAACCAAGTACTTTCCTGACAGCTAATCTTGTGATTTATACATTTTAAACCATTCCTGAAGGTGCAATTCGCTCATATTTACTAGACCTACCCTTTTTTTTCACTGAGATCCCCTATAATTGTATAATTGTTACATTGAAAACTTAGAAGAAAAAATTGTGTAGTTACTTTGCCCCAAAAACAAATGTCAGAAATTCATAAAATAGCAGACAATCATTCTGAAAAATCGATTGGTCATTTATTTGGCAAAAAATTGAAGTAATCATGATATGAATGTTTCAAAAAATCCAGAACTAGCGTATTGGCCTGGCCTAGGCTACCTCCTAATGATTGGCTCCTCAACATAGCTGTGCACCCATGTCTTCTTACGTGACATACCATAAGTTAAGCCTATTATTATCAATAAAAAGGGGCATTCAAAATACCGTTATAAGTCCAAAATTGAGTCAATAAGTAAATGTAAAAAGAAAAAAATAAGAAAAATGAGGCAACATTTCAAGTCATGCAAGACAAATCCAACAAGTCGTGTCCCCTTAGGCCAAGGGACAGAATCTTCAATGGCTTGAAAACCAGGTAATTACTCGAGTAAAAACTTGATTTCCTGGAACACTTGCATGCCTATTTTCCTGAGTAACTATTCCAAAGAACACAACTGTCGTGATGACTTTAATCCTGACTGAAAAGCAGTAAATACATAAAGGTGTGTTGTTTATTATGGTTGAAGGGAGGACTGACCCCTCCCACCTCTACATCGTTCATCTGCAAAATATTTCTTTTCGAAGCGTAACTTTTGCCACTCACGTTGCTCTTCACTCACCACAGCTTGCCTGCCATCTCCATTATTGGTATACGAACACCAGAAATAAACTCATACAACGAGCAACCATAGTATATTCTCGTAACCCTGTCTCTACCTCCTGGTTATGGTTGCCAGATGAATGCACAGCGAAATCAACTCGGGCAAGATCTCCGTATCGACAGCGTCGAGAAAAACTGTCGTACTCTTTGAAGTCGACTGTCGCTCGACCTGGATATCCTAATAATAAAATTATTTAGTTATTTTGACCGAGGACTACTTAACACACAAAATTGTTGAAGATCTACAAAAATGATAAAAAGCATCGGCCAAATAGATTGCCTTTCAAGTTGAAGGCCTAATCTCAAGGGTAAAACCAGACAATTCTGTCTTTTAACTTCCTTACCGGCCTCAGTGTATATCATTTTCACTTACTCGGAGTAACCCTACAAACTACTTTGTTGTTGTTTGGGGGGGGAGGGGTGTGCCGGAAGGAAATGTCTATATGGAAGAACCTAAAAATGTATGAATAAATTATTTCGTGTTGAGTTAAACATACATGAATTTCAGGTTAAGATATCTATGATTTATTTATTAGAATGAAAGTATAAGAAATAAATAATGTGCATGTCAAACAGTATAGAAAAATTATGTATAATAAAATATAAAGTATTTATTTTAATTTTTGTTGGTGAAACTAGGCTCTATTTGACCTTAGATTTTAGCACATTTTAATTTACATTAAAAGTTAGGAATATAATGTTTACAACTTACACGTAGGGGAAAATCTTGTCGCCACGTCCCGAGTAAGCTGGAGGTCGGATCATGCCTTGTTTAGTAAAAAGGTTCAGAATGCTGTACTGCATACAAAAAATGCAATATCCCATTCTTTGTATGTGTGTTCGCACGTGTGTTATATGAATCTACAACTGGGTATTTTGACTGATTAGGGGCATTCATTCACGATTTAGCAGCTGGAAGTATGAATGTGGCAGTCAGTCACCGTGTGTTTATATATATATATATATATTAATATATATATATATATATAGTATATATATATATATATATATACATATATATAAACATATGGAGAAGAACCGAACCTCTGCCTGTCATTTTCCTGTGGTATTCACTTATATACTGAAGTCACATGCATCTACTGTGATTTTTAAGTATATATATATATATATATATATATATATATATATATTATATATAATATATATATATATATATATATATGTGTGTGTGTGTGTGTGTGTGTGTGTGTGTGTGTGTGTGTGTGTGTGTGTGTTCTATGAGATAGGAAATAAAAACAATTGAAATACAAGCTGCTAATTGATCTATAGTACTACTGTAAATAGATATGTTGATAAATAGGTATAGAGAAGAATGAGTTGTTTATTTATATTCCAACTGAGTTGAAATGAAGACAAATAAAAATAAAAGATTTCAACATGCATAATTGTTGTAAGAAGTTTAATGTAAACTACATAAAGTACCAGGAGGCAGACGATGATAATAAGGTGAATGTCACTACATACTAAAAGTACAAGATGTCAATAAAAATTGGAGCTACAATATAAAGAGGAATGTTGTTTTCTGGGTTAAACACCTAAGATAAATGCATGTCAGCGTGGGTGTCACGCTAGAGAAAACGTTGGCATTTCCTAGCAAGATCATCTTTGGGTCTAAATTAAGACCAGATCATAATTGGCACACAGCTAGAGAGAGTGAGTGTAGAGAAGAGACCTCACTTGATGCTGTATAGGGATCAGGAATAAGCAACGTCTAAACAGCTGATGAATGTCTTATCATTTACATACCAAGTCCTTCAGTTCATACTTACTTGTATCGTCACCTGGACCGAATGAAAGCGGTTATTCGCGGTAATTATCAAAGCTCATCGTGCAACACCATGTGAATTTAATAGCAATATGAAGAGAAGGTAAATATGTTAAACGCGGAAGTAAACGATGATGAAGCTAATACATGATAAATTTAAAGATAATGAATTTGTATAACAAAAAAAAAAAACCCTAGATAACAGACTTAGCACGAGCAATCTTTTTGTTTTGGTATAGTGACCCTTCATAATAGTATTTAAAAAAAGTCATATGAATCTCAAACTTGCTCTTATTTAAATAATAGTATGAAATTATGGAAAAGTACTTTTATGAAAAATAAATAATATTCATAATCATTATAAATAAAATATGAATAAAATATACTGCTTATTTTAGAACCTTTTATTTTTACCTCTCTCTCCTCTCTCTCTCTCTCTCTCTCTATCTCTCTCTATCCTCTCTCTCTCTCTTCTATATATATATATATATATATATATAGATAATAATATATATATATATATATATATATATATATATATATATATATTATATATATATATAAACCATTTTCTCTGAACTAAGGATGCCTTTGAAGAAAATCAATCCTGGCGCATTCATGCTTTGCCTTATGTATCATGGAGGCACGCCCGCACAAAAAAAAAAAAAAAAAAAAAAAAAAAAAAACTCCAACATCAGCCACTTCCACACCTTCAAGAGGGAATGCTCACCAGCAGTCTTTCAGACCCCTAGAAACACTGCATCACTCACTTCTATCTTACATGAACTTTTGCTCCTTGAGCACAGTAATTAAGGCATATCCTTC
This sequence comes from Macrobrachium nipponense, assembly GCF_015104395.2. Taxonomy (NCBI): domain Eukaryota; kingdom Metazoa; phylum Arthropoda; class Malacostraca; order Decapoda; family Palaemonidae; genus Macrobrachium; species Macrobrachium nipponense. The sequence goes on from NC_061101.1 coordinate 31,948,133, forward strand.
GTAGTAACTCCTCCTACTTTCCACCCAGCACTTTCTAGTCTTCTTCGCCTCCTTCCCCTCTTTAACACTTACGAATCTGTACTTTCCACCAGCCGTTGTCTTTCTTTCTTTACACATGACCAAACAATCCTAAAACATTCACCCATTCTTTCATTTATGCTGACTTTCTTACCACTTCTACATCTCTCCACACTCATCTCCCTTTCAATTCTTCCCACACCACCATGTTAACAGTTCATGGCCGCAGCTTCAACATTCAGCATATCCACTTTTTTCATAAAGGAGACTTAGGTCAGCAATCTCCCCATATATTTCCACCTTGGTTTGTGCACGCAATACAAATATCTTCCAATATTCTGCTCACACACTGCTACCTAGGTTGTTTCACTTATTCTGTGGTCTACACCTCTCACTCTAACTGTTACTGTGAGGCTTATTTCCAGAGAACTAAACGAAACAGTCACTTCTATTCTTCAGCCATCCATCAGAGGAATTTGTTTCTGGTGATAGAAATTCATTTCTCAATGTGGTTCGGATCCCGCATTAAGCTGTAGGTCCCGTTGCTATGTAACCAATTGGTTCCTAGCCACGTAAAAATACCTAATCCTTTGGGCCAGCCCTAGGAGAGCTGTTAATCAGCTCAGTGGTCTGGTAAAACTAGGATATACTACTACTACCTGAGCCATCCATATTAACATTCTCGCTGCTCCCTCTTTCTGGTAGTCTTATTACTGTTCAATTTCAATCCTTTTGCAAACGCGTTCAGACTTTTTTCACAAATCACTGCAGTTTCTCGTCATTGTTCCGAACTAGTGGCTCACTGTATCATCTTTGAACTACAACTATTCCATATTTCATTCATGATTCATTTTCTTATCCCATTAATCAGCACGTACAACGTCTATATTTTTTCAGTTTTCTTGCATTACTCTGTCCAAACATATATCGAATATAAGCAATGAGAAATAACTTGATTTAGTTCCTATACCACAGACCCAGAACACATGTCCCATTGCATGCCCTTCTATCGATTCTATTCAAAGCCTTTTCTAGGTCCAGTTTTCTTGGCATAACTTTAGTACATTAGGTACGTATCTAATTTAGGCTTTCACAGAATTCTCAAAATTAATAATTTCATGAATAGAAGAAAATAACGTTCGTAATTACTTTTACAAACTTTACCAAGAAATATACGCAACCTTCATGAATTCAGAAAACTAGGAAAATGGGTAAAAAAAAAAAAACTGAATATGATAAGATTAGCTCATTTTCATAACGAAGACAACATATCAGATATGAATTTATCGTATGTGCACATAGTAGATAGCTTTTCACATTCATATACATGTAAAAATTGTTTGCAATTTAACGGCAATCTTCAACATTTAAAAAACGTTCTTAACATATAGATGCAACAACTGATTTTCTGTATAGAATAAAGTATAGAATTTAGGACAAAGTCCAAGCGCTGGAGCCTATGAGGTCATTCAGTACTGAAAGGGAGATTGAGAGTAAGAAGGTCTGTCAGGTGTAACAAGAGGAAAACCTCAAAGCAGTTACAATAAGAAAAAATTGTTAGAGAAGATGGGAAGTAAGATGGAAGAAAGAGAATATGAACAGAGGTTCATAATAAAGGAATAAAAGAGGTTGCAGCTAGGGGCCGAAGGGGTGCTGCAAAGACCCTTTAGTAATGCCTACAGTACACCATGTGAGGTGCACTGATGGCACTATAGTCCCCTACGGACCTGATTTTCTGTAGTTACAATGGCTCGTTTATCTCATCTCATTTACAGCATTCCATGCTGCTTCATATATACATATGTATTTACACACACACACACACACACACACACACACACACACACACATATATATATATATATATATATATATATATATATATATATATATATATATATATATATATATGCTCCAGGATAGTACAGGCTCCTTGAAAGCAATTTTACTGGATGCTAATGAACATATGGCGTTCACTATTGTAAGTCAACAGTTCTCTAACCGTCTGAGTCTCCTCTCATCCTCAAGGGCTGAAACTCTGAAGGAAACGTAAAAAACCGTCGCAGCGTTGTTCCGTTTTGTTCTCTCCTGCCGACGGCTGTTTCAGCCATTCCCTCACGGCCTTCAAAAGGGCTACAATCGATCCAGAACGGATCTACGTCTCCAGTATACAGTGCAGCACAGAAAAAATCCTAAGATTAAGTATACAAAAGAGACCAAAAGGAAAAATCGACAAAGAAAGAAATTTCACAGATTGGGATTCCTCCACGTGAAGTTTCAATCCCCTGTAGAGTCCAGAGGTCCTCATCGGGCCACCTAATTCCCATCACACCTTACCACACTTACAGACTGCTTCAGGAATACAGGACCTTGCTAGCATATGGCCACCTTTAATCTAAACGGGGTACCGAATTTAGGCCAAAGGCCAAGCACTGGGACCTATGAGGTCATTCAGCGCTGAAACAGAAATTGACAGTAAAAAGGTTTGAAAAGTGTAAGTGTAACAGGAGAAAAACCTCGCGGTTGTACTATGAAACCAACTGTTAGAAGGTGGAAAGTAAGATGGAAGAAAGCCAATATGAACGGAGGTACAGTAAAAGGAATGAAAGGGGGTTGCAGCTATGAGCCGAAGGTGACCGAAGGCGCTAATCCCCTATGGGTGCGCTGTAATCTAAAAGAAGGGGGCTCCTCAACTCCAGAGGGTCTTGATAGTTTGCAGTGGAAGGAGAAAAGCTGCGATAACGATTATAAGGGACAGGATTGGAAAGGAATAAAAGTGTCTTACTAAAGTGTCGTTGAGAAAGTCTGAATCTTCTTTGCTCGATTAGGGGAAGGGCGGATGTTCCAGATTTAAATGATGAGAAATGGTTCTAAAGGGTTACGTTTTACAGCAGAGCACGGAAAACCTAGTTGATGGACGTAATGTCGAGAAGATGAGCTGCTACAGGTATATATCTGACTATCATTTAGTTGAAGCATAAGTCAAGGTAGATGGAAATTATTCTGGAAAGGAGGTAAAAATGCCAGAGTACTTAAGACAAATGAGCGTGACAGAGAGTGAATTTGAGAACATATAAATAAGGAGAAAATGGACAAAAATCGCTAAAGGTTGAAGCTGAAAGATATTCGAAATTGTATGTAAAAATCTAGAATGGGGCAAGGAATGTGTGATTTTTCGGTGGTAAGATGGAAGAGAAACAGTTAAGAGGTAGCATGGGAAAATGAGAAAATTATTGTAAGGAAAATATTGATTTGAGATACAGCTACATATAGGGGGGCGAATGAAGATAGATGGGAAGGTAAAAAGAAGGCGTACAATAAAATGGGGGTGGGGGGTGGGGGGGGGGGGGGGGGGGGGGAGTAAACAGCGGCTTTTGGGATGTTGGTTAGTTGCTACAATTGGAATTGAACACAAAGTGAGAGGTTAATAAGCTCGTGGATTTCAGGTCTAAATAAGCAAATGAAGAAATGCTCTCTGAAGATCGCAATACTGGCTGGCTTTCTAAATCTTTTGATTGTGAACAAGAGTAGAGAAGCAAACCCGAAAGACCTATAGTGGAAAGGGTTAGAGTAATTTAGGCCAAAGGCCAAGCACTGGGACCTATGGTGTCATTCAGTGCTGAAAGGGAAACAGTGAAAAGGTTTGAAAGGTGTAACAGGAGGAAAAATCTCGCGGTTGCCCAATGAAAGTTGTTAGGAAGGGGAAAAGTAGGGTGGAAGAAAGAGAATATGAAAGGAGGTACAGTTAAAAGGAATAAAAGGAGTCGCAGCTAAGGGCCGAAGAGACACTGCAAATAACCTTAAGTAATGCCTCCAGTGCACTGCATCAGGTATACTCACGGCATTAACCCTTCCCCCCAAACAAGGATGATACCTATATCTAGATATTTGTTTGCATGGTGTTTTTACGTTGCATGGCACCAGTGGTTATTCAGCAACGGTACCAACGGCTTTACGTGACTTCTGAACCACGTCGAGAGTGAACTTCCATCACCAGAAATACACATCTCTGACTCCTCAATGGAATGCAGGAGAATTGAAGTCGCGGCCACCGAGGTGGCAGGCCAAAACCAAACCGCCCACGCCGCAGAGGTGTTGCCCCATCTAGATGTTGATATTAATAAAGTTTACTACTATATTAATAGAAAGTTTATAACTACATTTTATGTTGAAATACCTGGGCGGGCAGTCAGGCTTTTATGTTATTGCACCACATACGATGATCAAATGCTAGACGTTTACTGGATATTAAAATATTTGTATGGTGGCGTAGATATTACTTTCATTTGTATTCGTCTTGCTAATAAAATGATAGACAAATAATTACTTCAGTCGTTTAAGAGACTTATAAATTTGAAGGTAAGAAATTCCGATCATTCTATAGATTTCGGCAAGAAGCTATAGTACGTATTCTAATATCTAAAATTTGTTGCTCCTGATCTTACTTTATTTGATAATGTGATTGTATATTTGTAAATATATATAAGCAACCACCTTTACCATCATTTACATATACTGTGTGTGTATGTTTAAATTTGCACCCGATTTGGAAACATCGCATAAATAAATTGCTCAGACGAGTCTCTACAACAGCCTGTAGCTAAACCTCTGATTCCGGTACTTTTCAACGTCATTACTTCTTCTAAGTCGATATATACAATAATAATGAAAAAAGGGAAAAGACAAACGACCATGAAGTTACAAATTTATTTTTCACTAATTAAAGTTAACAGTGCAATACATATCCCATATAAGTATCAATAGCAACTTAAAACATAAACGAACAAGCTTAGCTATACACACCAGAGTGCTCATGTATATTTATTTATACTTATGTAAGACGTCAGAGACTTTGTCTACATGACCTGGTGTCGTTTTCCACTATAAACTAAGACGCTTAAACCCTGAACATATAAAAAACATAATGGTAAAATACTTGATTGGAGGACTTAACACACTCAAAGTCCTCATTTTCCCTTCCAGATTAAAGCGAGCTTCTTCTTCCTAGTCAGTTGAGCAGATTGGCAAAAATCAAGAATTGCAAGAGACACCAGACACACCAAGACATCTACTCTTGTTGAAATACAGACAGCTCCATTTCCATGCAACTTCCCTTTACGTGAAGTCATTAATTACTTTGATATGGAATATCCAGGACCTTGCATTTTCAACGTAGGGCATTACGATACATTTTTTCTAGTCTATTACCAGTAGGGCATTATGATACATTTTCTAGTCTGCTACCAGTAGGGCATGTCGATACATTTTTCTAGTCTGTTACCAGTAGATCATTACGATACATTTTCTCATTTGTTACCAGTAGGGCATTACAATACACTTTTCTAGTCTGTTACCAGTAGGTTATTACGATACATTTTTCTAGTCTGTTACCAGTAGGGAATTACGATACATTTCTCTAGTTACCAGTAGGGCATTACAATACATTTTTCTAGTCTGTTACCAGTAGGACATTTCGATACATTTTTCGTCTTTTACCTAAGTCACAATTTACCAAAGCCCGGTTAACCTAAGTTACCTTAGCTTGTTACGCATGCTTTAAAATTTACCCTTCATTTTTGCTTTACCACTTGGAAAAAAATCCTGTCGACTTCTCAGGTTCAAGAAATTCCACCATTTCCACGCCCCTTGTAGGAATCCTCTGTACTCAATACTGCAGTATTACTGCAGTTATTTGACTCCCATTTCAAAATATTAATCAGGTTTTTAGCAGATAAGTTTGCATTTCACCACCAGTTTTCCCACACTACCATAAATTGCATAAATTGTTCGATGTTTATTTTTGTAGATTCTTTGCTTACTATTTAAACAGCCAATTTTCTGTAAACATCTGGCATACCACACACACCCAATTTAATATATATATATATATATATATATATATATATATATATATATATATATATATATATATATATATTTCATTGCTCATACATTTTTTACTCTGTCATACCAAATGACATATTAAACTGAATTCATTACTTTTCTTATTTAATTTCTTAAATCCTATTTTGGATGCTTCTGAAGCTTCAGTTACTGGTCGTATACCAGTACCTATTCATACATCACCGGCTAAATCGTTAGGGCACATTATTGTATTCAAAATACGTCATACAGTCATAGATGGGTATGCTTACTACATTCATGGATTTTTATTACCTTTTTGCCCGGAAATACCATACACATGGCTCAGCGTGTGAGGTACCTCTATTTTTACGGCCCTCTAAGCGCAATGCTTTCTTTAGTGTTGAATGTAAACTGGTAATAATTTCTTACCTGATTTACCAGTATCAATAGCGTGCTTATTGTATACAAACATTTCCCCTGCTGAAAGACGGTAGCTGTAACACCGATTCTAAAACAGAATCACATTCCGAAAACCTAAAACCACATTACCTGAAGTTTAGGTTTGTTGTTATGATTACTTTCTTCTTGTCTGTAATTTTCCTGTGACGAACAAACTCAAATATTATTGAGACAATGAAACTAGAGCTCCTGAATACCATTGCTCATAACACGAACAGCCGACATTTTCAAAATGCCTGACACTCTAAAGCCCTAACAGTCAGTACCTAGTATATTTTTATTTGTTACTCCACAACAATCGAGAAGTAAACAAGAAATATGGCAATATAAACTTTAGATTTATTAAAAAAAATGGGAAAAGGAAATATGAGGTTTCGACTGTTCTCTGTTTTTAATACTATTCTTCCCGTGAAGAATCTACTAAGCTTATAAGCAGCAAAAGAGAATGCCTTAAAAAAAAAAAAAAAAAAAAAAAAAAAAAACACTGAGTGGCTAGATGGCTTTGTACAAGGAGAAAATCAATTTCTGTTAGTCTCAACACCAAAATGGTAGTTAATCTACAACTTATGAATATATACAATGAAATGAATAATGCATGATTTTACACCTGGTCTTCAACTCGGAAATAACCTCTGCGCGAGTCGTGGGTGTAGCAGGCCTTTTCCTGCGAAGCTCTACCACAGCTTTCATAACGTCTTCAAGCTCAGTAGTCTTTCTCGAATTCAGCCAAAGAATGTTTAACACGCAAGACATCATGATTCCTTGTACCTGACGACAGTACGAAACCAAAGATGTGTTATTGTGCGTAGTTTTCTAATGGCGAAGCCGAGAAGACTAAGACAAGAAAGCATTTAGTGCCACATATTACATACGCATTAAATTGTAATACCATGAAACAAAATTATTCACATCAAACGTTTACTTACATTATAATTGTAAAATTACATTTTCATCAACTCGGGTACATTATTTTTTGTTTCGCTTTTTTTAAACACATGAAAGGGTTGCATATGTATTTCATACACTATGCAATTTTCTCCTCGCTTGAAGTTCCCGTCTACTAATTAATTTCCGTTTCTGAATGCTGTGGAAACGTCTCACATATCCCAGGATTAGAGGGCAAGTGGTAATACCTGTGAATGCTGTACAATGAAGGTTTCATTATTGGACAAATCATACCCAAATAGTACTTCCGATTTCAAGATTTTTTACCCCTCAGCATTTACATGGAATACATTTTCCAAAATATAAGCCTGTTGATATTTGAATTTTCACTGACAGTGAGCTCTTCATGTTTCACTGAAAGTGGTAAAATTGAAGGCATTTCAGTGTGTAACCCTTTCGCATCAAACTGCATTACATTCGTTTTTACTCTTCATCTCATTTCTTTGGCTTCTTCCTAGATAGCTGTCCAGCTTTTGAAAAATGTCTTGCTAAATTTTTCATATACCTTTATTAACAAAGTTCTCCAAAATTTATATGAAGTCTGGAGGCGTCTTGCAAAGTATTTGACAATGAGCATTCAAAAGATGCACTTCTGCCATGGACGAGCAACCCGCCCCATGGGGCCCTTCTCTTGGAAAACCTTAAACACCTATTGCTAGTAGTCATTATGCCTATGACTGGTAAATTTCTTTTTAAGAAATCTTAACACAAATTTTAACAAAATCCCACACCCTTACAAACATGGGCAGAGTTAGTAAATATACCAAAGTAACCTTTTCAAAGACGCATATTTATACAAGATTTAGTCAAGGTGTTTTAACTAGTCCAACACTAGAGGGACTAAGGTGCTCCATTCAATGTTCCTGAATGTTACCATTACCCAAGGGATTACTGTAGCATATCTTGTAAACTGTACATATGATATCTGCCAGCAATTTCATCACAACTGAATTACCATTAGCAATGTCAGCAACTGCTTATCAGCCCTAATTACTGCTCATGATAAAGCTAAATGCAATGCAGCTATTTTACTTTACAAGTGTCTTTAAAAGAAAATTTGTATTTTCTATAAACTTTGTACTAAGATTCTCTCATGTACATTCCCTTGCAACAAAGATCCTCATAAAGCATTTATAAAACCAAATTGGAGAATTCCAGTAAAATTTAACATGTAGAATTACAAACCTTTCTTATGGGGTTTAGCCAGCAAACTGCTCTGTAACTCTTCCCATCAAAGATACATATACAATTACGTTATCTTCATGATCTAACTGGCCTTCCCATCTTCCATCCTACCACTCCTTGAAATTAAAGCTCCCCTCCCTTCTCAACACATGCCCAACCTATCATCATTAATTTCCCAACCTCTAAGCACCTCTATATTTCATCCCCTCATAATCCAAAACAGATTATTCAACTAAATTTGTATTAAAGCGGTCGATCATACCTGTTGTGAATGAACGACGTCACACAGCTACATATCACAACATGTCTCAGCAACCAATGACCTTAAAGACTCCATCAATATCAATGCATTAACAACACTGATGATCTGGTTTCTGTATCAATGAGAAATTTATATTTTGCGCTTGTCATCCGAAAAAATATATATGAAAGAATATGGCAAAAGATTAATTCTTCCACTTTCTTACCCAAACTTTCAAGATTGTTTGGCAATACAGTGCTATGAACGTGGTTCCCTGAATTTACAAAAGACCTAGGATGGAAATTAACAACAAAAAACCTAGGATCCATTTTTTACGTAAACTTAAAAGATTCTCTTTACTCTGCTACTACAGTTTTAGGGTAATAAACCCTATTATTATTAATAGGGGTTAGGTCTGGAAAAACTAACCCCTATTAATAATAATAGGGTAATAAACAAAACATTGTCTTCAAGCAAGGGAAAACTTATTTTGCCACTAGTCTGTATATAAATACGTACCATAAGTAGGATGAAGGTACCACCTTGGTGTAAGACTAAATGGATACTTAATGCCATGTCAACCCACTTATACAGTTTTACTGTCATCCTTGTCAAGTATGCTTACATTAATAATAATAAACTAATAATAATAATAAAATAATAATAATAATAATAATAATAATAATAATAATAATAATAATAATAATACATAAAAATAATAATAAAGGAATTGTCAATATTATATGAAACAAAGAAATTCTATATATGTACTTTCGAATCTGTTTATGCATCAACTTGACAAGGTCTTGAAAAAAAAAAAATTGGCAAGTTTTTTGGGAGAAAGGGGTTAGAGCAACACAAACACTATTTTTAAGCTCCAAAAACTGAAATATACTGAATTAAATTAAAAGAGAAAATGATTACCAAATTGGTTAAAAAGAGAAAATGACTGGCAACCATTTCTTAAGAACCCCCCCAACAAGTAAAAATTTGAGATTAAATATTTTAAAGAATATGCCTCTTGGTTTTTGACATTATTCTGTTAACGCAGTACTGCATTCTCAACATTTTAATTAATGAAACAAATTGAGAATTACACCTCACATACATCCAGCACTACTACTGCGCTAGAAAGATTAAACAACGAATAACAGTGTGGTGGGTTTGCACAGCGTAGTCCCCCTCGAAATGGTGTTGATCATGTAGGGCAAAAGAGTACTATAGCGAAAACTGAAATAAACATAAGGATATGAGAGGAAAGCAGAAAAAAAGCAAGAATATAGTACGTACTATATTCATCAAGGCAATTACATACACAACAATAAAACAAAAAGCAAAGCCCTTAAAACATTGCATGCTGATGATCTGAACCTGAGAGATGGGTATAGCTTAAAAGACTTTTATGAATGTTCAATCTCCCATCACATCCAGCCATATCTTTGACACAGTCAAGATAACATTTTACGGTGAAAGACCATAAACACACAGATGATAATGGGACACTTGGTAGATACCTGTGCTTGTTATTGTATATAATATATAAGCATTCTTGCATCATCATGACAGTACAATATATAGGTGACTCACAAAAACACCAAAATAACAAAAGACAGCAGCTCAATGGTAATTATAAACATACTTAAATATATTAAAAATGAGATGATAAAATCTGAATAAACCTGTAACACGCTTTACAACTATTCAGTAACACAAATAAATTGCAAGAAATTCAGCATTAACACAATAATTTAAAAGAAATATTTTACACATTAAAAAACCAATATGCAAATCCTTACTAGCCTCAATTTACATTAGAGCTTTTGGTCCTTATCATCATACACTTTTCTGCAGTATACTTATGATAAATATACTTTATCAATTTACCAGGATGTCGTAATGTACAGTAGAGGATCTAATTGTATTGTTTTGTTTGCTTGTATGTTGTTTTTACATTAAATGGAACCAGTGGTTATTCAGCAACGGGACCAATGGCTTTACATGACTTCTGAACCATGTCAAGAGTGAACTTATAGGAAAGTTGTAAAGATGGTGATATCTATTATAATAATTTATTTAAGTCTTATTAAAAATCTAATTCATTACTTACACCAAGTCTACATTACATGTGGCTATGAACTGAAGTATTGCTAATCTATGATCCTACTAGCAACCTATACATTGTAGTACTCACAGGTAACTAAAGTAGTCATGGTGAAGGAAGAATGCACATGTACATAATCAGATTCTCATCATAATTGCCTACTTGTAAATGAACATGAACCATGTTTTATTATGTAGGTATCAAAGTTATTGTGGCTGTATATGATGTGGAAGATCGAATATTTGCAAAAAACTTTTGCCCCTTAACTTGTGTCCACGTCTGCATACTTACAAAAATATTTTTGATTGCTCTAATTTCTGGTAATGTCAGATAACTACTTTTAGTTGTTTAGCTGCCTTGATAAATGCAGTGTCACTTTATTCTTTCTCTTCCCTTATTTTCTTCATGCTACTGACTATGCACCAGGTTCTACCATTAAAAAAAATGAGATATTGAATTACTATATTCAGTCAGAAAAACTTGTAAAGAGGTACAAATGAATACCGAGATGCCCCAATCCAAATATTCCTTCTAAACACAAAATACGTGAATAAAGCTGCACAAACCTTCCACTGGAACCTTAAAGCTTAATGACTCAGAACCAAAAAGGGTCCAAAATATCAATGCCAAAGAAAACTTCCAACATTTCACATTATCTAATCTTTTGTTTTACATCTGACACTACCTACAAAAAATTGTTTTTTGTTCCATTCTCGATTTCTTAAGCAAATATGTTTTACTTTCAGTGTGGTAAGTGTTCTTTCTCTCTTGGAACAGGAGTACAGTTACAGAGTTGAGAGTGCCATAAGATCAAAGGCAGCAAAGAAAGTTTGTGTGACACTGGATAATGGTTATAAAGAAATACACATGATGATGGAATCACGATGTAAAAAAGGCAACTAAAGAGAACTAAAGCCTTCAAGCTCTTGCAGAGGACAGGCAGGAAGAAAATGGAGAAATTGAAGAAGGATATGAGACAGGTGGGAAGGGCAAAGAGGAGGATTTGAAAGGCAATGCATCAGCATAATTTCCACACAACAGGAGGAAAAAAGCAGAAATATACCAGATAGCAAAATAGCCAAGGGAAGATGGAAAAGATGTAAAAGGGTTAAAAACTGAGAATTTATAGGCAGTTTAATCTGGCCAAACTTAACATTCTCGTCTCTCATGAGCCTGGTCCGAAAAACTTGTTTTTGTAAAGATATTTAATCTTATTTAATATATTAGTACGTCCTTCAAAATTTAACTGGAAAAGTGAAAAAGTCTGACAAAACTTCTTTGGTGGATTTTTTTACCATGCTGATATTCACCGTTTGTAAAACAGATATTCACATAAAATATGTCTCTGAGTTTTCTACATTCTACGCAATCTGGGATAAGGTAATCTAGGTGCTTGAGTCACACCTGCTATGCATTACTTGCAATGAAAGTTGAAAACAGACACTGTTGGCATAATGAAAGGACCATGAGAGAGCATATTTAATTCCAAAGGTTAAAAGGGCCATAGGGAAACAAAAATGAAAAGGATAAGGACTATCAGGAAAAAGCAGCATGTAAGCGAATCATCTATGAGTTTACCAGAATGCGTATCTGAAAAACTGTAAAAGAAGTATTACTAGTAGAGAGAAAGAGCCTTACAATAAAGGTAGGAGAAAGGATGCTTGGCAATGTAGAAATTATACAAGAATATGACTGCTTGAGTATGCTTTGGAGATAATGCACAAGATACTGAAAACTGTAAATGTTTCTGAACAAGAACACAATCATATGGAACAACCCATGAGGTAGTAGACTCTCCCTTCACAAGCATGATGAAATCACTATTATAGCTATATTACTAAATATTAAGTAATTTCATCCACAAAAGTCTATGGTTTTAGTATATTTCTTTATTTTTATTGTCGAATATTGTTTCTTGTTACTATTACAGGCATACTGCCATATAATGGTTCTAATTTTTTGCCAAGGAAGGTGGAGACACACTAATGAACCGACTGGCTGTTTGATGGGGACATGACACAACAAACAAAATGGGACTGCACAGCTATGCAGCAGTAAGACAGATAGAGGGAAGGGCAGTTTGTGAAAAACTGTTAGGAAACTTTGTCCAACCTTTGACAATCAGTCCTATGACTGCCAAAAGATAAAATAGCAATAAAAACATATGCATACTTGAAAAGCATGACTTTGGAAGAAAAAGTCAACTCATCACAATTTACTCTCTTTGTCTTGGAGTCGATTTAAAAATCACTAATACAGACATTTACAATCACATTCATTTCTTGTATGCAGAGATCTGACTAAAATGACACGAGATATACCAAGCCCATGCAAACAGTAGTCCCCTACCAATTGCACTTGGTGGATGGTATAATTTGTTTCTGAATTGTTAATGCTTGTTACAAAACAATGATACAAAGAATAGACTCATATGAAAATGTCCTTGACTTAACATTTGTGACTGATTAAAAATTGCATCATCCTCTTTTAAATTGCTAATGCTTCGAAATTTAATTTTTTTCCCCATTTTCAAAACTATTTTACACACGACAGGTCTGATTGCAAATAGCAACACACACTGCATGAATACAATAATAGTGATATCACTGGATACTGGACCAACCAACCTTCTCCCTCAGTTAAGCAAGAAGAGTGTGGCTTCTCAGCCTTCACAATGCAAAGTCATTATTATAGTAATGTAACTTTCCCACAGCACTTAGAAAAATTTGAGGTAAATAATGGTGCCTACTAATGGAAATCTGAACCTTTTGTTGTAAAAACATTTGAAGGTAGAGGCGTCGAATAGGGAGGAGAGGAATAAAAAAACAGCACAAGCAAAACAAAGCTTATAGTCACTGGAAACTGAAGCAATATAAAAATTACAGTTAGGAAAGTGGCGAGGTGCTGTTGTCTAGAAGGTGTGAGATTGAACTAAGTATTGTTTATCAAATATTAGAGGTGTCACAAGAGATGCTCGAGATTATAAAGTGAAGAACCTTGTTGTGAGAGATGGGAATGTCCAGGCCACAGTGGGGATTGTATAGCAGAGCAATGACACATGGTTAAATAAGCCCTGTACTACTCTTACTTGGTTATAGAATGCTAAGATTTATGGCCAGAGCATGAAGTGGACTGTTTTATAAATGAGGAATTGGATGACAGTGGTGACACCAAGGGATGGATACAGCTGGCCAGATGACCAATAGATATGGAAGTAGCAGGACAACGACTTACAGGAAATTGTGAAAAATTGTTAAATGAAGGACTAGGCCTGACTGGAATTCAGCCAGAAGAGCGCAGAACAAAGAAGTGAGGACAGAACTCACTTCACATTTAACCTCACTCCTAAAATCCGATGTAAAAATGATAATGATAATGAATGTCATCCCTTTGTGCATTAGGGTATTCCACAATTACAAACCTTTAAACAAAGATTTTGCTCAGTTACCACCACAAAATAACTTTAATGCATTCATTTAATAAAACCCATCAAGTGGGAAATTATATATATATCTATTATTTCCATCAAACTTGCATTTACCTTTCAACCTCCCTGTTCATTCTGTTTAGGAGCTCTAAAATCTTGGAATATTGCCCACTAAGCTATTTTGATTTTTCTGGGCTCATCAAGCCTCACTTCTGCTACAAACCTAGTTCTACAATAAGTTCTTTACTTTTATTACCTGATCATGCACTGGTATAGAAAAAGTTCCTGAAGATGTTACCATTGAAAGTAAAATAATGACTTTTAGTGAAAATTTTGCCGGTTCCCTGCCCACAGATGCTTTTGTGATATTCATTGGTGGTCTTTAAAAGTAATGACTATATCCAATGTTCATTCACTTTACTGATTATGACAAAGTTGTCAGTCCTATCCTATTCTTAATACTTTAAATTAAAACATTCCCTTCACAATCACTGCTTTGTATAGAAAAATGTCTTTCATGATGTAACTTTATACCCAAAATAAAAAATAGGATTCCACTTCATAACTTTTATCAACCAGGTAAAATCTGCATCTGTACTTTGACCCTGAAAAACTGTTTCTTCAATATTTCTTCATGACAATTGGCCTCAAAATTAACACCTAACTAAATGAAGTTACACTAGTACTGAATAATTTAAAATGTCTGGGGTAATCCAAGTTTGTAGTTTGGCACAGTTATGGTAAAGAACATGTGGCCATAAAACAGACTCTCAACTCTCAGATATCCATAATGAATAGTTAATGATATGACTCGTTTCAATTAAAAGAATGCATGGAGTATTTCAAGAATCCCTTGACATTCCCTGAAATTGTATAAATATCAACTCTTAGGAATGAATAAAGATGATTCCTAATGTATAACATATGCTTGCAAAGTACACTTCTTTTTTATTTTGGCTCGACATACCTCAAGATTCTGTAGACATCAGATAACAATCACCTATTTTGAATTTATGATTGTTTTAATGACCTGCCTGGCAATGTTATATTGTAGTGATAACATTTTTCTCTTTTCAGATATTGTAAATGATAATGAATTACTCTAAAACCATAAATCATTGGTTATGAATGCTCTTGAAATAATTGTCTGTTTATCCCTTTAGAAGTGGTTATCAATTCCCAATTTCATACACAATCTCAAGAACACTATAAAAGGGATCATTTCTTTATCTAATGCAAATACTAAAGCCGACTACAGTATTCTTAATGGCAAAAACTAATATAAATAAATTAATAACCATCTAGTAGAAGAAAACAAATCATGTTCTAAAGCAATTTCACAGTGCCAAGTTTCTGAGTGTCTTCTAAAACTTTACTCTAGAGAAAAATAATTAAATTACTAAAAACAAATTTTTTTTTTAAATTTTGCTACTTGAGACAGGAAGCTGAAACCATAGGGGTATAAATTATCATGACTTAAAATTTCTTGTATACTTTTTGTCTCTGAAATGTTGAGTTTGCCAAAAAAACATAAATGAACAAATGTCCTTAAAAACAAATTCTTTATAAAAGAAAAAATAATTTTGTCAGTAAAAACCAATTAATGTAACAAAACATATTTGTATTGTGTGAATACCAGACACATCAATCCACTTATGCAAGAAATTTGAAGATAAACAACAAATGGCTAATGTAGGCTGGTACTTGTGCCCAGTCTCTTCATTTCAGGCAGTAAGCTATTTATTCCTGTTGATCCACCTGTGAAAGAGCTCTGGGTTAGGAGGAGGGCAACCTAGTTAAAGTAATGGGTTTGTGTTGAAATAATAAATTTTGTTTTAATAATCAAATTTCTTAAATCTCAAAAGAAAGAATGTAGTTTTGTGCTCCTACAACTCCAAAGAGACTCAGAAATTAAATCAAGACTTAGTTGAGTGAAACAAAAACGACTACCTGAACCAAGACAATAATATTCTCAAACCATAGTGATTTAAGGAGACAATAGTAATTATTCTTCTTATTATTAACAAACAGCTAAACCAGACCATTGAGTGACCATTAACTTTCATTGGGCTGGAGGGACGGGTTTGTTCTTTATGAACTATATATTTGATATGATTTAAACTGAAGAAACTCCTTACAGTAGCTCCAAGTGTCTCTCTCCAAGGGAAAGGTAGTGAAAAACACTGATCAACTAACCCAACCAAAAAGGTCTAATAATTACAGTAGAAAAGTGAGAAACAGGGCTGGTTTGCCTCCTGGTTGCATGAATGAAAAGGTCAGACTTTAGATCTATGTCTGCTGGAGTTAAGATCCAATAGGCTGAAATCATGGTGAAGTAAACTTTAGGCAGTGTTCATGAAAATTCAATAGGGTTTCACTTTAAATTGTAAGTGTAATTAATTTTATTACCTGGACAAGGATAGTTTCAAATAATAAACAAAAACCATGGTAAATCACAAGAATAGAAATTAAAACAAAAACTGAACCAGCCATTTATTAAGCCTGAACTGTCCAAAAAGTTTGGGAATCCATGATCTTGTTCACCAATAGCAGACAAACTAAAATAAAATCAAAGGGAATGCAATAGGGAACATCAACCTATCCGAGCCAAAGAATCCCCTTTGCCTTCCACAAGTGGATTAACATTCCTGGAATTTGCAAGCAGTATGCAAATAGGCTCTGTTGATGTAACGAGTTTGTAAAAAAAAATGTACATCTCTTAAAGATGCAAAAATTATTATCCAAGCTGAAATTTCATAAAAGTACATCAATTTCCTTAAGTAAAACTCTTCAGAATGATCAATTGTGAATAGATAACATTAAGAATGTGTAAGATGCAATCTCTCAAGTACAAATCACAACAGCATGCAGTTATTCAATCTTGACAAAGGAAATAATGCATTAAGTCAACGACTTGAATCAGAAATCCACAATGAATAATACAAGAACTTGGTATATTCAAGTTGTTATAATTAATAACAATGGGTATTGGTAATCGTAAAATGTAGCTTTGCAATTTGGGCACTTTTAAAATAATGCCATAAAGATTAAATTATTTATAAAAGTGTGATCAGTGTATTTCTTTTACTCATTTTAGAGGAGAGAAGAGAGAGAGGGAGGGGAAGGAGTTTAAGAAAATGAGAATACATCTTGGACCAGACTATAAGAAATGATCTTATAAGGAATTCCAGTTTTGACTATAACTTGCTGTGCTTTCCCAAATACTAGTATTCTTAGAAAGTGCACAATGTTTCACTAACATAATTCTAAACAAACTTGGGGTGTTCTGAATTAATGTATAATTCTCAGTAATTTTAACTTTCATTTTACACATCATGAAAATAACACCCAAGTCTTATGTATTCTATATCAGTTTTATTCTCTACTGAAGACACACCAAATACCATGCTCATCCTGGACAAATACGTATAATGAAAACATTACAAATTTTGCAAAATAAAAAAAAATAAAAAATTCTCTTGTACAGAAAGTACACTTTTATAATATTTTACTGACCTTTCCTCCTTTTTTCCACATCCTTCAAAAACTTCCTTTCTGTCTATCCCATTTTTCTTACTAATTATTCCCTTCCTCTTCCTATTACTCCTAGATTTACAGGACAAAAAATGTACTCTGGATTGTTAACTGGCAAGTTTTAGTTTTTAACAGTAACTCCACTCTGTTTTAATTTTTAAGTAGCAATACCTTGCATTCAACCTTTCAAGCTCACTCTCGCATTTACTCTTACTATTTCTAAATCACAAACATTCATGATGAAGAAAATATACCACACATTTATGAATCATACTTTGTACTTCAAATGGGTTTGAAATCCAACTCTATCCACTCTTGGCACTTAAAAAAATGTCTGTTTGCATATTTTTTATATATAAAAAAAGGGGCTTAAAACAGTTGCGCTGGTCCTTGCGAAGTATAACATGGTGACAATGTCGTCTATTTGAAATGGTATTTCTTCATGACACAGATATGAAAAAGATTAAAAATGCCCAGAGTAGAAACTTGATTATGCATATATATATATATATATATATATATATATAATATATATATATATATTATATATATATATATATATATATATATATATACTATATATATATATATATATATATATATATATATATATATTATATATATATATATATATATATACACACATCACACACACACATATATATATATATAACATATATATATATATATATATATATATATATATATATATATATATATATATATATATATATATATATATATATATATATATATGAAGCCTTATGAAAAGCTCCAAACTCAAGTGCCTTTAGCACCTGAAACTATGACATTATAAATTACCTACTGTACTCGATATTTAAGTATCTGATATTGTTAAATATCATAATGCCCTAAACAGTTCCTCATGCCATCTGCAAGTAGGGCTGACTAGGTCCAACACGAGGAAAAATTCATGCAACTTAGTGCCACCCTCTGTTGCAAGTCTATCTGCTAATAAACAGATAAAACCTGATTGCCTCTTCAACAGGTATCAAATCAGGCTCCTAGTAGTAGAAATAAAGACAACTGAATTCCATCCATTCTTATTAAAATATGTAAACATTTGGTTAAAACCTACAAAATATCAAGATACTAAATTATATCTTTTGTACCTTTATAACCAATGACACTATTCAATAAAAATTAAAGTGTTTTATGTGACGTACGTTGATTACGTTTTGTTAAGAAACTAAAAAGACTAATTAAAAGATCATGGACTGGCAGGATCAAAAAGTTCGGTGATCGTGTATTACAACGGAATAACTATTGTATTTACAAGTGAAAAACTTAAAACTACCTATACTACATATATACAATTGCTAATGTAAATAACACTTCTTAAGGAAAAATTTTGCTAGTCAGTTACTATATACAAAAAATTGTCTCCACCTTGCATAACTGTACATAAACATGACTGCCTAAATCCACAATACCAACATTTATACACCTAATATTTCCAATACCTAAATGAGAACCTATACAGTACAAAATGCCCTATCCTTGTATTTCTTTGAAAGAAAAAAATTTCCTGAACATTGCCTAAAAGAAAATTCATTGGTCAACAAAACTGCTATATACATACAGCACAAAAACCATATTCTTTCATCAATAAATATAAACACATTTTCAGTTTTGCATCAGGTATTCTTTGGAAATATATAAAACAATACAAAGGTCCTTGTGCCCTTACAATATACAATTATCCTGACTGCATACTGAAATAACAACTAGCGTTAGATTTTCCATTCATATTAAATACTTAATAGTCAATTTCATAGGGACAATCGTCACCATCATCTGTCCCTCTATTATCATCATTTGCTCTGTGTAAATTTTCAAAGTTACTCCAATTTCTATTCCTCTCATGCTTCTTTTTGGATCTCCCTGAAGATTCAGAAAAGCGACCCCTTTTTCTTTCGTGGTTGCCATCATTTGAGCTTTCACTATTTCCACCTCTGCTTTCAAATTGTTTGCTTCTTCTTCTTTCATATCCACTATCATCACCATCACCACCTCTATCATACTGTTTACTTCTTCTCCTTTCATGATCACCACCCGCTCCTCTATCAAATTTGGCCTTTTTCCTGAAGTGTTGTCTCTTGTATCCACCGTCTCGGTCTTGTCTGCGACGCCAGTCTCGGTCTCTATCCTTTTCTCTAAAATAGTCACCTTCTCTGTAACACTCTCCTTCTCTGTATCTTTCTGTATTCCTATAATGATCATCTTTGGGATAGTGATTGTAAGCATAATCCCAATCCCTGTCATCATAATTTCTATCCCAATGACCTTCATCAGGGTATCTAGAGGACTCCCCATACCGTGAAGGAGGCTCCATAGGATTTGGTCCACATCCTGGAAGACCAGGACCTTCATGCATTGGTGGCCCACATGGTGGCCCCATTGTATTAGGATTCGAAATCCCATGGTGTCCCATCTGGCTAGGTTCATGTTGTGGGCCAGGCATACATGATGGTCCCTGAACACCTTGATCACGTCCTCCACCTGGCCCATACAATCCTATAGGTTGAGTCGGCTGAGCTACCTGATTCATAAATGGCATTCCTACCATTCCAGGAGGCTGTGTACATGGCATGCTGTTAGGTGGTGGTACCATATGACCTGGTGGAGGTATATATCCACTAGGTCCAGCAGCCATGAAAGGTGGAGGAGGGATTGGCTGGAACATTGGATCTATTTCTGTATTCATCTGTGCCTGCTTATTAGAGTTCTCTTTACCTTCCATCTCTAAAGCTTTAGCCAATAATTCCTCATCTGTTAAAGTACCTAAAGTCTTCCCTTTCTCAATAGCTTCCATGACAGCTGCTGCATGGGCCCTGGCTAGACGGGGATCACGGACTCTCAGATCTGTATCATCACTCTTTCCAAACACATCATTGTTTACTGAATGCTCTTTTGGGTCCCTCCCATGCAATATGCGCAAGTCAACATCTTCTTTGCGTTCAACGTCCTTTGGCTTGAGCTGCAGGACAGGCCTTAAATCTACATCACTAGGAGGAACTTTTTCCCCACTGGAAGATTTTTCTTCTGCATCTTGAAGCTTTGCATAATTCATTACTATTGGATCAGCTGCCAGGCTTAAACGTCTTTTTATTTCTTGTTCTTTGTTTTTAATCTCTAGCTCTTTCTCTTTAATGTTATTCAAAATCTCTTGCAAATTTGATGGAATATTGATTTTGGAGGTATCAAGCTTCAAGGGTTCCTCTCCAGGGGAAGCACTGTTGGACATAGAAGGACTGTAGGGTTCCTCTTCTTCATTTAACACCGTTTTTTGCATCTCACTTAACTCCTTTTTGTGAACTTCTATTTGTCTATTAAGTTCAGCTAGCATTGACTCTTGATCCAAAGTCCCATCAGCAAAACTGAATTCTGCAGGACTCTTTGGCTCTGTACTTATATCAGCTACTTCCTGGAGTCTACGATCTAAACTCATACGTTTTTTGGGTTGATCAAAATCAGACTGGCTTTTTGATTGTCGTTTATGGGACCCTGGAGCACGAAATTCTGTAGTACTATCAACTGCTCTGTCCTTAAGTGGAGGTGTTAATCTTTCATCAAACTTTGTATCATCTTCTGAATCTGTGGAGGGAACCTGGATTTCTTCTGACTCTTGATCAGTTGGTAATGGAGGAGTATAACTTCGCTCAGGTAATTCTGAAAAATAAAGTTGAAAGTGTATGTTAAATAAACCACTGCCAGTATTACCTACCAAATAAACAATCTAAAAAAACACAGTGTGTACAAACATAACTGTACCTGAACTCTTGAGAAGTGGATTGCTTTGTACACTACTACTTCCTCCTACAATCTGCCAAGAACCAGTTATGTGATCATATATCCTCCTATGTTTTGCACGAATAATAACTCCAATTAACATATGTGCTCTGTGTTCTTCAAATCCTGGACCATCTAATGGAAGTAGAACCTGCAATGAAAATCAAATTTCAATTCACTCATCATGATTAGGTAACTTAACCATGCCTCTCATAAGGTTTGCCTTCTATTTACTATAGTTTTCATAAAGAAATACAGAAAAAACTTGGTGTAAATTTTCATGATACCAAAACTCTCAGTACAAAGTGTAAAACTAGGCCACTGAGTCACATTCTGCATTGATAGCTGGAATTTCTTTAATTGATCTTCACTTCACATTCAAAGCTTTGTAAGACATGCATATCCAAACAGTGAAGAAATTAAGAATTTAAGATGCCTCTGCTGGCTATTACAAGTATACTCACATATTTGCCTAGTGTCCAGTACATTCTACTATCTACCTAGCACTGTCCTGAAGAAAGCTATGTAAATGTCTGAAACAGCTGTCAGATTGTGATAAACCCTCTTGCGCACAGGCCGAAATATAAGGGTGTAAGGTACCCGACTTTTCCCCAAGGCCAAAAAGAATGCGCATGGAATAGTTTTTTTGTAAAATTCAGTAATTCTGAACGATAACTGATATAACCTTCTGGTTAGTGTTATTATGTCAGCAAATGATTGAACTATTTCCTAAAGCAATCAGAACATCTTTACGAGGGTTAGAAATAATAAAAATTATGTGCTGAACGTGAAATTTTTAAGAAAAATCGTAGATATTTTTTGGAAATAATCATGAAAAATATAATAATTAGGTTTGGGGAGTTTGTTTTAAACCTAAACTGTGTAGAAATGTTTGATCTTTTACGTGGAAGCAACAATTTTGCTATAAATGTGTTTGCTAATGAGCTGTAATCAATTAAAAAAAGCTAATTTTTTACGGAGTGCAATTTTCACATTTTCTGACCTACTTATGTTGATGGTTTGTATAGTAGCTAAGTAAGCTAGCGGCGTCAGGTTTACGTTTTCTTCGAGATTCGTCATCTGTCAACCCAATGCCATCAATTACATTTTATATGAATGACCCCCCCCCAAATAACTTACATATGACGTGCCTGGCGCGTCATCTGTGCACTTAAGGAAAAAAAATTATTGACGCTCTACGCGTTATCAGATCACGAGAGGGTTAATTGGATACTCCCTTTATGGCCATACTGACCCCTGTAGGCATAAATAAAGACCCTAAAAAATGCAACCTATCTGGGGGTAGGATGGTGTGATGGAACTCTGCACCGTAGGCATAAAGACCCTAAAAAATACAACCTACATGGGGAATAGGTTGATGTGATGCCAGTGGAACTATGTAAAAATCCTTCACAGCCTCCTTATCACAATTGCCAATGACACCATATCTGAAAGTGAAAAAAACACACATGAACTACTGAAAACTAAGAATACAAATACAATGTACAACTGCAAAATTGAACATTTATTAACCCTTAAGAGCCAGGCTAAAAAAGTCAATATGCAGCACCCCAGGCTGAGTAAACTTGAGCTCGGCCAATTCAAAAAAAAAAACACATCAATGGAAAGAGGACGACATGCAAATGCACAAGGTGTAAAACAAAAAATTCTAAGCAATTTTCTCCACCTTTTACAAGAAGTTGAAAATGACTATATTTATAATGTGTTGTGGGACCTTTTTTACAAGAAAATCATAAATTTTACCAAGTTATATATTTTCCTTAATAAATATATTCATTCTATTTAGTAAAATTATAAGTACAGCTCATACAATATCAAAACAGATAAGAACTAAACTCAGTAACAAATTCTGATTATGTAGTATATGTTGTAAAATATTTACATAATTTTACAGAGATCGCAGTTGTAGTAACTTTTTTGGATTATACATGTCTTTCCTATATTTCTTTCCCCTTTTTCTGTAAAATTAGAATTGTAACTGACATACTATGATAAAAGATAACTAAAAACAACAGCAACCCCTGGGTATATTTGTGTGTAAATGAATATATAAGACATCATGTGAGAGTGTTACAGACTGTACTTGCTCCCTTGAAGTCAAGATCATAACTAGCTCAAGAGCTGCCTGCTTCTTGATTTTAACCAGTCTAAAAGTTGCCATCAGTGAATTAATGGGTTATAGAAATAATGGAAAGTCTTTCCCATGCCCGATTGCTTCAAATCAATGAGACGCAATATTGATGCTCACATGAGTGGATCAATCCACCACCCAAAACCTGTTACTGATATTCATAAGAGGGGATCTATCCATTAAGGGTTAATAAATATTATTTTCATACAAACCATCAATCACAAAAATCTTTGTCCCTTAATAAAGGCTCCTAGCAACACCAGATTCATACTGTTCTGAAAGGTATCATCTCATTCCTCGAAGCATCTACTTTGGGCAGATTATGTTGCTGTACTCTCTCTCTCAGGACTAGCAACAATATGTTTGTTATTGTGATGTCCCATTCATTTGTTTTCAACTATCCGCTTCAGTTTCAGTGTGTATACCAACTAATTAAGTGCATTTTACCTGCAAGTAGGTGGGCTTACTTGATGCTGTTGTGTTACTGTACATACTTAGTGGTTTTCAATAAATTTCCCCAATTGGGAAATCTGTTAATTCTTGAAATGTGCTTTTCTATCAATGAACTCAGATTTTCTTCGATTTCATTATTATAATAATTTTTAGCTATTGATCAGGATGGAAACTCACTAGTATTATCATCTATTTAATTTTCCTGTGTTTTAGCTCTTGCTCTTCATATTCAGTGAAAATGACAAATTTTCATAGCTACAAACCTGAGGTCTTAACAATAGGATAATTTCTAGTGCCTAGCTGGATCCGGTTAAAAACACAGATGAAAGCAAGGAATCTTGTGAGATCTGGCAACATGTGCATATATTGGGTGAAGAGTGGTCAAGGACCACGCACCCAATCATAAATTTCAGTTGTCCAACTGCCAACGAAGGTCTCTTCTCACTTCCAGAGACAGAGGAACCTTTAACAGGGATGAGTCCCCAGCCAGAGACCAGAATTCCCTCAGCCTCCATTGTAGACCTAAGATGAAGATGCCTATAAGGGACCAGCTTCTCCAGGGAAGACAAAACTCATAGAAGAACCTGCCACTGATAAGTTGACTGATGTGGTTTCGACAGGAAGTCGCGTGCCACCACTTGCAACTTCTCCAACTTCTGATCCGACGGGAAAACTCTTGCAATAGCCATATCAATGACCATGCCCAGATAGAGAATCCTTTGACTGGGTACAAGGTTTGACTTTTCCTGGTTGACCACGATGCCCAGTTCCAGACAAACTGAAGCAGACGATCTCTGTCCTGCAGCAGCTTCTCCCTGGAACCTGTCAGGACCAACCAATCATCGAGATACCTCAGCAAACGGATCCCTTGAGCATGGGCCCAACATGAAGACCCTTGTGAACACTTGAGGGACTGTGGTCATGCCGAAGCACAGGACTTTGAACTCGAAGACCTTGTTTCTGAGAGAGAAGCGAAGGAACTTCCTGGACGTTGGATTAATTAGGATCTGGAAGTATGCATCCCTCAAGTCTATCGACAGCATGAAGTTGCCTTCCGTCACAGCTGCCAACACTGAATGCAGGGACTCCATCTTGAACCTTGTCTTCCTGATGAAGTGGTTCAAGGTGGATAAGTCGATAACAGGTCCCAGCATCTTCTGCACTTCCTCCCGGAGAGCCAAGGACTTCAGAGATTCTGGAGGATGCACCCTCTTGAGCAGCATCTGGTCCGAAAGAGGGGGAGAGAAGTCGACTGGCAGTAGATACCTCACCCAAAGGACATCTACTACCCACTTCTCTGTCCCACAACTCTGCCACTTGGCCCAATGGCCCCCCAGGCATCCCCCCACCCATGGCACAGGAGAGGGAGAGTCGCCTAACCTACCGACAACCCCCTCTACCTCTGCCCATGGGGCCTCTTCTTGGCTTAAAGGAACGGGAGTGAAAGGGACGTTGTTCCTTTGAACTAGGCTGGGATGAACAGGGAGGCCCTGCCAAAACCGAACTCCTTGACGGCCTACCAGGCGACAACCTTCGTGACTGCTGCTGGAGGAGGAGGAGGAGGAGGAGGAGGAGGAGGAGGAGGAGGAGGAGAGGAGGAGGAGGAGGAGGAGGAGGAGGAGGAGGAGGAGGAGGAGAAGGAGAGACTGACTTAAGACACAGCCTGGTCACTAATCTGTCCTTGGTGTCAGCCCAGCGCCAGTCTATTGCATCCTCCAGCTCGGTCCATGGGAACAGAAATTGCGATTCCAAAAGATCTCCATTCCTCAATGCCAGTAAGGACTCAGGGTCAACTGATCTTTCCATCCTGGATAAAGCCGTGTCTCTTCTAATCAGGAGAATGTGATTAGCCCATAAATTAACACTGAGGTGAGCAAGATACGAAAATGCCTTGCCTACAGACTGCAACAAACTGGCAAGAGAGGAAGCATACATCAACCCCTCTGGGGACCTGTCAGAAGCTATCCTGGCAATGACCGCCAACCAGAAGTCCAGCCAAGAAACCGTTTGCAACATGGGGGCTGCCGTAGACTCCAATGCTGAGGCATCCTGTGGAGACAAGGACGGAGCCATCGACCTCATCTGCTCCAAAGTCAATCCCGGCTTCAGATGAATAATATCCGGGTTATGATGACACAACATCAAATATGTAGAGTTTGTAGCATAGTACAGTGGCCCCTCGGTATTCACGGGGAATGTGTACTAGACCCCCCCTTGAATAGTTAGAACCTGCAAATACAGTGGTACCTCGACATACGAAAGGCTCAACTTACGAAAAACTCGAGATACGAAAGCAAATACGAAGATTTTTTTGGCTCTACATACAAAAATAGTTCAAGTTACGAAAGGTTGCTGCTGTCAAGTCCCGGGATTCGCCCAGACCAACAACTCGAGCGCCGCCAACTGAGTAAACTTGCCACCATCCTCCCACTCTCCCATTGGTTCCTGATGCTAGCCACCCCATAAGATCCTGCTCTATTGGTCAGCATCTACTGTTTGGTAGTTTCAGTAGTTGAAGAAGGATAATGAAAATTTATGGCTTACTGTGTGCTAGGATAAGTGATTGCTTGGCTATCGTTCGATACTCGTAAGTGCTGAATGTAAACAGAAGTTTGGAAGCTTTTTTTTTTATTGTTTGATTGTTTATTATAGTTAATGGTTTATTTAATAATTATTTGAAATGAGTACGTGCAATACATTTAATAAAACAAACTGTGAATCAGATATCATAAAATATAAAATAAATCAGACTGCTATCATCGAAGCCAACAAATACGTATTTTCTAGAATTCTTCTTCTGTTTTAATATTACGTAAATGTTTCATTATAGCTGGTCAGTAACTAGATATCTCCATTAGGTAAAGATAGAATAAGAATAGAAATGAATGGTTATTATACTGTTTGGTAGTTTCATTAGTTGAAGAGAGATAATGAAAATTTATAGCTTACTGTGTGCTAGGAAAAGTGATTGCTTGGCGATCGTTCGGTACTCGTAAGTGCTGGATGTAAACAAACGGTTGGAAAGTTTTTTTTGTTTGTTTGTGTATTATAGTTAATGATTAATTAATAATTATTTGAAATAAGTATACTGATTATTTATACATTTTTCGTGTTAATTTGTCTATTTTATTATTAACCATGGGTCCCAAAGCTAAAGACAAAGCAGGTGATAAGAAAAAAAACCAAGAAAATTATTTCGATGGAAGCAAAACATGAAATTATAGCAGAAGGAAGCTATAAAAACCTTCCAAAGGCATCACCATTATTTCTAAACTACGAACTGATTAAAAAATATAAATAAAAATTAGTTTAGCAATGTTATTTCATTTGTGTTTATTACGTAGTTATTAGTGTACATAAGTAAATAAAAAGAGAGCAAATCGTTCCCTGCCACCCTTCCCTACCTCCTCCCCCCTGCTGGCCTCACGTCATCTTTCGTTGTGATAAGTAAAATTCCTTTCTTTTTTTATTGTGTTATTACTCGTTTATTTTGTATAAATTGTGTATATTATATGTAATTTAGCTGTGTTTAGGTGTGGTTTCATAGCGCTAGAACGGATTAATACATATTACATTATTTTAAATGGGAAAAAATGCTTTGAGATACAACTGTTTTGATATACGACGATGGTAACGGAACAAATTAAATTCGTATGTCAAGGTTCCAGTGTACTGGATAAGTCTCTCTTTCGGATACTTCGATTTTGTCAAATCTTGAGGGCTACAAGAACAGTTGATTACTATTTACGTATCATACACACTAATTAAAGTAAACGTATCTTTAAATAGGCTTATATTATTAGTATCAACAAAACATTTCCTGGCATGAGTCAGAGGCCGTTTTAAACGAAACGAAACACTTCATCTGTCCTAACTCGGAGCGTCGGAAGACGCCTCTCTCTCTCTCTCTCTCTCTCTCTCTCTCTCACTGGATAATGTCTCTCTTTGGATACTTGGAATTTGCGTTGTAATCTAACCAGACACTTCGTTTTGTTATTATTACTGTAAAACAAGCAATGATTTTTTTTCGTTATTTGCGCTTTTGGACTGTTATATGTAAACTTTGCGCACCGCAAGCTAGTATGTATTCATTTGCTCGGAAACTAGTTCCGCATATGAGGCGTCACTAAAAAAACATAGAAAAAACGTAAAACCACATAAAAGTGTCGAAAATCATCATAACCTCAAAAAATTTTTGTTGTAATCTTAACCAGAAAACTTATTTTTATTAATATACTGTGCTAAACTATAAAGGATTTTTATCATAGTATGCGTTTTTTAAAAGCTCGTTAACTCGGAGCGTCAAAAGCGTCAGCGTCGTAACCTCGGACAAGCGTCGTAACCCAGGACGGATTTTTCCATTGAATATTTAAGAAAAAGCGTCATAACCTCGGAACGTCGTAAGCCGGAACTGTCGTAACCCAGGGACCGCCTGTATACCTGGTTTTTTAATAGTTTTACCAGAAGTGCATTTTCTGATGAAATTGATAGAAAAACCCAAGGAATTTGAAGATATTTCTCATAGAAAAATACAGCGAATATGCAAATTTTCCGCAACTACTGCAGGGAAATGTTCCTGAGAAAAATCCGCGAATGTGTGAGTCAGTGAATCTGGAGAAAGCCCATACGGGGGGGTCCACTGTACTTCCTATGCCTTGTGAGAGGTGGGGGAAGCAACTTGGCAGAGCCCCTAGAGCGAAGTAAACCGTCCCGATCTGAAACAGAGGCGTTAACCTTATGCTAGACCAACTGGACATGCCCCGACAAGGGAAGTTGAAACGACGACTTGGGATCCTGTGTAGCTCCCAGCAAGGCTTCCAAACAGGAAGAAGTGAAAGATGACCGAGCCTGAGTCCTACTCTCCAAATTGTTGAACCCACGAATGAGATCGACGTAAAGGAAGAAAAAAACTCTTGCGTGTCTCCCTCCTCCTGCTCCGGCAATGGAGACCGACGACGAAAAGGATGCGCAGGCTTATCTAAAGCACCTTCCTGGTGTAAATTAACAGAAGAACCAGCACCCAAACAGCCTGAAACACCAACTAACCTGTCTGGGCTGGATCCAAGTGCCAACTCCTGCGACAAACCAACCACAACACTAGGGACATACTACACACTCTCCCAGCAGATGACTTGCTAACATGGCTGCGTATGAGCACGTGCGGAGCAGACGTACGAACGTGTGTTGGTGAGGAATCTCGAACACTCGAGATAGAATAAGAATCTCTTGGAGTTGAACCCCTGGAAGTACCAGGGAGAGGGACAGGCAAACACTCCTGCTGCACCAACTCCTCACTCACAACCTTCGACCTCTTGACAGGTGCCTTGAGATCTTTACAGCGATGAATAGGCCCTGGAGAAGGAGAAGCAAAAGCACCTGCAACATGTGCACGAACGTGGGAGGTTGCAACATGCTCGCAACTCGATGCAGAGGACGAAGCAGCCACTGCAGATTGCACAGGGGAAGAAACACTACCACTCTCAGTAACACCAACAACCAACACTCGCAGGAACACAGGTGTGCTGCTCCTCACTCGCAGACGAAGAGAGGGCAAAGTCCTTAGTCTTCCAACGCTTGATATGCCGACGCGGTGGAGATGGGGGAGAAGGAGGGGAAGACAGCACTGGCTCCTTAAGCAATCTCTTCACAGGAGGTGGGGGCAACACAACACACTTGCTGCCAGTCCTCCCAGCTGACATGGCAGCAAACTTATCTTCTAACACAGAGTCCAATCTCTTAAAAACAGCCTGGCATAAAGCCTCAGATGGATCAGCAAGAGAAGAGGACGACGACATGGAAGGGAGATGCAGCGAACTGGATGGCAGAAATGACGTCACAGCAGCAAACGATGACAACACAGACGAGCAAGGCAGCAAAGCAGAGACGACCAGGAGTGACGTCATCGATGGAAGTGACGTCGTAAGCGGCGATGATGTCACGGCTTCCCTTCGATCCAAACGGGAAGCAGACGCCACTGTGTGTGTTGGTAGACTCCTTAACCTTAAGTGGAGGGGCAAGGACACAACTTAAATGTAGGTTCTAAATGCTATTGTAGAAATATATACAAGATCCAGGGGACAAAGAGCAGCCAGCTAAACAAACAGACAGACGAGACGAGATCTGCCTCACGAGAGCAATAATTACAATGTTGCCAATACTTAAATGTTGCCATATCATATTACTGGACTTAACATGGGATACTCTAATGGCGCACAACATGTGAAATAATGTTTGAACATAACAATAACGTAATAATACTGGTACATGTGAAATGCGTCTTTTTCATGTACCTACACCTCCCTCCCCCTCACGCTCGTAGTGCATTCTCGAGCGGTACTCCTTTTCCATGAGTCTTGGGAACGACGTGGGGTTTACTGGAGGAATACTGACTAAGGACTCTCTTTCTAGGTCCTGGCTAGGGGCCACAGGACAGGGAGAAAGGGGTCACTATTAGTGGGGTGGCACCAGGCTAAGAAAAACGACGATAACGCCACCACACACAACCACTAGGGAGACGAATTTGATAGTCTTGACCTTCCATGACCCATGACAGTGCCAACTTTGTCCCAACGATGAGAGGTCGGGTCTTGAATCCGAACTTGCTGTCCGACACTCAACGTGGGTAATGGGGTGGGCATGCTTGTCGTACTTGGTCTTTACCTGCTTGTAACGAGCGGCAGCACGGCGGTCACAATCTCGGTCCTTGACCTGCCACTCCTTGGAGAATGCTTGAGGGTGGGCAGGGATACATGACCTGAGAGGACAGCCATACAGGATCTGAGCAGGAGAGCGTCCAGTAAAGTTAGGAGTATTTCTGAGCTCCAATAAGCCTCGGTCAAATGCTTCACAATCAATGTTGCCAGATGGGGCTGTTTTGAGGATGAGGTGCTTGATCGACTTCACAGCGGCTTCAGCGTGACCATTTGATTGTGGGTAGTGGGGTGAGGTTACCATGTGTCGAACTCCCCATCGCTTCATAAAATCCTTGAACTCTGCGCTGGTGAATTGGGGCCTCCATCTGTCCTTAGGCAAAGGGGACACCAACTTCACGGAAATAGCAGCAGAAGATCCTGATAGTATTGGAAGCGGTAGTATCGCCTTGGCAGGGTGCGACAACAGGCCATCCTGACAGGCGATCAACGACAACGAGGAAAGACTTCCCTGCAACAAACAAACGAAGTCGGCTGAGACGGACTCGAAGGGTCTTGTCGGGTTGTCGTATTCATTAGAGGTTCCTGCGGCTGAGATGGCTGCAATGTCTGACATGCCTCACAAGCTCTGACTGTGTTGGCAATAGAGTTCAATGCCAGGCCAGAAAACTGACTGCCTTGCTCTGCGCTTGGTTGCTTCCACACCTCTGTGGCTGTCATGCAAGTGGGACAAGGTGCGACGACGGAGAGCGGCAGGAACTACAACCCTTGCTCCATACAGGACAAGGTCACCATCAGCGTAGAGATCTTCACGTAGTTTCCAATAAGGAAGTAAGGAATTGTGAAGGTCATATCTGTTGCGAGGAATCCTGATGTGGACACAATTCGAGTAGATGAGTATACGCAGGATCTGCTTTCGCTGCGTCACGAAGATCCTGAGTATCCTGTCGGGATCCGTGATCCGCTGGAGACTCGTCTGAAAGGATAACGGCGTTCACAGCCATGACAGTTCGAAGATGAGCAGCGGAAGAAGCACACCCAGATCTCGTCCTCCTGTGTGGGGTGGCTGACTGGGGCGCGAGACAATGCATCTGGGATGCACAGCAACTTACCCGCACGCCACACAGCTGTAAAGATGTAGGGCGAGATTTTCTCCTTGAGGGCGCTGAAGACGAGAGTTCTCGAGGCATCCAGCGTATAACTGTTCAGAATAGGTATGAGGGGCCGGTGATCCGTCATCAGAGTAAAATTCTGTAGGCCTGCTAAATATAGCCTACATTTCGACATTGCCCAGACAACGGCTAGCATCTCAAGCTCGATGGTGGCATATCGTGTCTCTGCGTCAGCGAGAAACCGAGAACCACACTGAACTAGACGCAGGTGTCCATTACCATGGTCCTGCAGGAGGGCATATCCAATGCCGTGGAGGCGTGAAGCGTCCGTCTGAAGAACAACAGGTAGGTCTGGGTCAAAGAGGGTGAGAACTGGTGGACTGGTGAGAGCTAACTTGACACGTTGAAATGCTTCATCATGGTCGGGGTCCAAACAAATGTTCTCTTGGGACTCATCGGGGACGGGGAGTTAAAGGTTGGGCTGCAATGGAGATGTCAGGTGTGAACTCCGCTAACTGGTTGACCAATCCCATAAACGATCTGAGGTCTGTCATGGTTAGCAGGGGTTGGGAAATCCTTGATGGCACTGACTTTTCTGCTTATCAGCTGAGATGCCGTCTCCTGAGAGATTGTACCCACAGAAATTCACGGAGGGTGCAGCGACCACAAATTTATCCTTGTTGAGTGTGATCCCAAACTTGCGGCACGGGGTGAGCACTTCGTGGATACGATGAAGGTGTGTAGCGTAGTCTTCGTCGTGGAGGAGAAGGTCGTCTATGACCTTAACACAGTTTTGGACACCTTGAAGGGCCATATCACCTCGCAAGAGAAGGCGTCTCCAGTAGCTGCGAAGCCCATCGGTCCTCTGCAATGTATGAACCGACCATATGGCGTAATAAAGGTGGTTAAATGCTGATCTCTTCTGCCAGTTCCATCTGCCAGTAACCATAGAGAGCATCAGCTGTGGTGAAATAACGAGCCTTCGGGCCTACACTGCGAATAGCGGCGTAGGGTGTGGTTGAAGGATGGGCTGGACGAGAAACCTGGCTATTCAACTTGGTCAGATCGACAGTGAATTCGTACTCCTGTCCCATTCTTGGGAACGACGACGAGAGGGTGGCACCAAACTGACGGGTCATCACCAGCAGGTTTGATTATCCCTTGGGCCACCATGGAGTCAAGCTCTTCTTTGACTTGGTCCTTAAAAGCGAATGGAATCTGTCTTGGGGTGTGGATGGCAAAAGGCACTGCACCATCCTTAAGGTGGATTCTCATGGGAGACCCCCAGCCATAGGCTTGAGAGGAGCTGTCTTCAACTCTTCTTTCGAGACCAACACATCTTGAAACTCTTGAAGAAAGTATTCCTTTGCTGCTGAAGGTGATGTGGTCGCTGAGATGGGTAGCTCCTTGACTCTATTAACGTGTTTGCCTCTAAAATAGGTTTAGGGAAATCAGGAGATATTATGGCCAGTTCCTCACAATGACCATAGGATAAAAGTGGAAATTCCACATTTTCATGCACTTGAATCCTGGCGAAGACAGGATCGCTTGCCTAGTGTAAGGGTAGCTTGTAATATACCCAGAGCAGGTGACATTGGAGATCCATCCGCGGTGAACGTCGCACTTTGCGGAGGCGTCTGCAAACAGCTCCTGGAGATACCCAATGTGTCAAGGTGCTGCTTTCCATAACAGTGCATCGGCACCTGTGTCTGGTAACATTTTGATGCGAGACTTAACATCGCCAAACGACAAGAGGACACAGATAGGTTTGGGCGTCTTGGAAATGGTGCGAGGCGATCCTAGGCGACGACAGCTGGTCCTTGAATCTTGCGATTTGTTGTTGACTGAAGAGGCACCACTGTTGCTTGAAGATCTGTCCTGACGAAGATTCTTCTTATTCTCCCTACAACACTTATCGAAGTGTCCAATGCGGTGACACAGACGGCACTGGACCTTGCTGGCAGGACACTTCATGGTCCTGGACCAATGACCAACGCTGGTCGCAGCTTTTACAAGTACTGTTGGCCGCAGGGCATTTGTCTTGATCATGCTGACGAGCACAGTACTTGGCACCAAGTGCTGGGTTCGAGGGTTTCGGCGAAAGTGGATGCTTTCCGCTTGACTTCTTGCTTCTCTTGTAGGCCGAAACAGCACACAGCTGATTGGGTGGGGCACGTATGGCAGAAGTTGCAGTTTTAGCCGCCTCATACGACCGACAGGTGGTGATGAAATCTTGCAAAGAAGAATTGGCATCCAAGGCGATCAACTTCTGAACCAACGTCCGCGTCTCGAATGCCCATCAAGATAATCATTTTCAGCTGGGTCTCTTCACATGCGACGGCGGTACCTGGGCATAAATCAACTTCTTCCGCAAAGCGTCGAAGTTTCACATAGAAATCAGCGAAAGATTCTCCTTCCGATTGCTTGCAGCTAAGTAACTCTCTTCGGCGAAGTACTTCATTCCTTAAAACCCTTTATATGTGACTGTAAGGCGTCCAGGACTTCATCTACAGGCTTATCTGTAGAGGGAGATATTTGAAGTGTGTGTTTCTAAAACAAAACACGCTGCGTTTCCAGGAGGGTTAAAACACATCCTCATCTGGATCATTTGCTTTTCCTTTTCCCGTGGAAGCTTAGAAAGATCCACCATGACAGCATAGTCATCCCACGGAACGTCTCCATTCCCTGAACATCTGGAATGTTGCATCTGCCTTCAGTGGGGTGGCGTTTGCGCGGTTGCTTTCTGTGGTGGTGAAGAGAGGGTTGACTGGAGTTCGAAACTACCTCTGTGCCAGGTGTAAGGGTACCTGAATGAGAATGGATGATTGGTGCAAGAGTTTGAATGAGGGCAGTAAAACCTTGCATTCTCCTCTTCTCTTCTAAGATCATCTTCTCTAAGGCGAATTGCTTCTTGTTCCCTTCTTCTTTCTTCTTCACGTTGTCTGTCTTGTCTTCTTGTTTCATCTTCCCTTCTTCTTCTCTCATCCTCATACAAGCGAGATTCCTCTAAAAACTTAATCAAAAACGAGGAAATCTGTCCCAGTAGCTTGAGAGGTAGATGGGGGCTGGTAGCGGGGGCTTAAGAGTGGTGGGGAGGGAGAGACTGGATGCTCCAACACTCCCCCAACACTCAGAGTGTGGGCGCCCACATTACTGGATTGCCACTGTTCTGTGGGCTCTTCTAACTGGTCTGCAGGCGTACCTTTCGAGTCCGTCATTATTGTCCATGTGCAGTGCGCAAGAATAAAGTTTCAACAAATTATTAAAATTATTCCAAAACGTCTGATACAAGAATAATAAATAAAATTCGTTAAAGCGTGAGTGTGTGCGTATGTGCGAGAAATACGTCAGCCAACGAGGGGGACTAATGAGCGATAGTGTCTGCCTAACGGCAGCTCACATCCAAGGCGACGTTGCCAAGTCGACTCAGTCATCCCATGACATGGCATGAGTGCGGGTGTGACAGTCGGTGCTTCCGGCAAAGCCACAACAAGAATAAATGGGTACTCAATAAAATGACATAACAAATCACTGAGCACACAAAAAAGGCACTATAAAAGCACAATGCACTGCACAACACTTCACTGAGTACTTGAGGCACTACACTGCACACGACATAGAAATAACAATCAGTAGGGACACGAAAGCACTTTTGAATTGAACGTTCATCCAATCCATGGCGATGACCGTCCGGTTCCCGATGTCCAAGTCTTGATAAGCTTCACACAATACGACACTTCCAAAGTTCACTGCGCCATGTATGTGTTGGAGGTAGACTCCTTAACCTTAAGTGGAGGGGCAAGGACACAACTTAAATGTAGGTTCTAAATGTCTATTGTAGAAATATATACAAGATCCAGGGGACAAAGAGCAGCCAGCTAAACAAACAGACAGACGAGACGAGACTGCCTCACGAGGAGCAATAATTACAATGTTGCCAATACTTAAATGTTGCCATATCATATTACTGGACTTTACATGGATACTCTAATGGCGCGCAACATGTGAAATAATGTTTGAACATAATAATAACGTAATAATACTGGTACATGTGAAATGCGTCTTTTTCATGTACCTACAGCCACTGTGGATTGATACAAAATGACTGACCCCGTGACATCACTAGCGGGGCTGACGCCACGGCTTCTCTCTGACTCGAAGAAGCGGCAATCGTCACAATACAATATGTTTGACCTCGGTTACCAGCGAAGACGATGCCAGGAGGGCCGTGACAGCATGAGGAGGGGGGTAGTGAGCATCTTAGAAGTGCATCAGCAAACCCTCCAAGGAGGGTGGACCCCATAGCCCAAGCGTCCCCCAAAGCGCCGTCATTTTGGACGCCTCCAAATCTGAAATAAAAGACATTGTTGAAAAAGCCTCCCCCCTCTCGGGAATCAAATTAACTCCCAAGGATGAGAGGGCGACATTACATAAATCAGCCTGAGGGCCTCCCGATACTTCTAACGACGAATCGATGGAAGAAAAGAAAGGGAACAAAGGCACAACACTAGCATGGGTTGTGACAGCAGCAGATGAAGCATCAGGAAGAGAAGAAAAACCCTCCCACGAAGAAAGAGTAGACACTCTACGATGCTTCCTCTTGCTATAAAATAACTTCCACTGCTCTCTAGGCCACACATGGCATTCCATACAGGGATTTGTTATTGTACAAATGTTAGAATGCCACCTACTGCAAGTGACGTGTGGATTTGTCGCAGCCGAAGCCAAAAAATGAGTACACAGAAATACTGTAGTTCCGGGGCGTTGACGAGGTTGAGAAGGAGCAGAAAAAGCCATAATAACCACAAACACTAAAAACACAAGTGAAAATGGGCAATGAACCAGGTAAAGGTAGAGAGGGGTCAACCACAACTCTCGTCCAGGCGGTTTTCAGAAAGGACTGATGCTGTGGTGTGGGTGCGTGGTCCTTGACCACTCTTCACCTGATATACACATGTTGCCAATCTCACAAGATTCCTTGCTTTCATTTGCGATTTAACCAGATCCAGTTAGGCGCTAGAAATGATCCTATTGTTAAGACCGAAGGTTTGTTCGCGTATGAACAACTATGTGCTAGATTTTTGTTTTACCAGTCTACAGTTATGGTTATCAGTTTCTATAACACCAATTTAGCTTTATTATAAAATTTACTGTGATGTTTTGTAGGGTTTGGAACGAATTAGGCAATTTACATGTAAAACGTGCTTCTAGATACAAAAAAATCAGGTTACAAAGGCCGCTTCGGAACGGATTAATTTCGTAACCTGAGGCCACTACTGTAGTACTTGCTTTATGACAACTCGGAGTTACGACGACAACATGAAGAGAGAAAAAACTATAATATGAAAATAAAAACATTGCCAATAGTGGCTAAGAGAAAGGCAATTCAGTGCCAATAATATGGCCTAGCCTAGGTTTTGAAAACCTTGAAATCTACGGCTAAAACAATAAATAAGGCTTTAATATACTTTGTAAAGAAAAGCTATACAGTTGAACCTCTTAAAGTTGGCATTCTATGGTCTGGGAACTCCCCTGGTTGGCTTGATTCAGCTGCCATTACAGTGGGCCCCCCGTATTTGCGTTCTCCGGATTCGCGGATTTTTATCTGGACCATATCTACCCATTATTTGCGGTGAATTCGCCTATTCGCGGAATTTTCCGACAATAAATAATCACTAATTAGTGTATTTTGATGTTATTTTCATGCCTAAATAATTTTTGATACAAAAATGATTTACTAATTTTAAAATATTAATATTGATCAATACTGTATTAGTAAGTTTAATAAGATTAAATGATATCACATAACTAATAATTCTCTCTCTCCCCCTTAAAGGGATGTATGCTTTTTGTATGATAAATGATTTACTAATTTTCTAATATTAATATTAATGTAAAGAGCAATCACTTCAAGAAAGAAAATACTACATTGAATTAGTAAGATTTTAGTTTATAAATTTTAAAAATTATGTAAGAATGAAGGAAATCCCAGTCTTCACGCATCTTTCTTTCGAACTCCAGGTCTCTCTCTCTCTCTCTCTCTCTCTCTCTCTCTCTCTCTCTCTCTCTCTATCTCTCTACAGAGATGTATGGTTTTTGATGATAAATGATTTACATATTTTCAAATATCAATATTAATGTAAACAGCAATAATATCAATTCATTAAAGAAAATACTAAGTGAATTGGCAAGATTTTAGTTTATAAATAA
Organism: Macrobrachium nipponense; assembly: GCF_015104395.2. Lineage (NCBI taxonomy): Eukaryota > Metazoa > Arthropoda > Malacostraca > Decapoda > Palaemonidae > Macrobrachium > Macrobrachium nipponense. The sequence continues at coordinate 31,986,298 of NC_061101.1, forward strand.
AAAAAATTATGTAAGAATGAAAAAAAATGCATTTTACCCCGCATCTTTCCCTTTGAACTCCACGTAGCAAGCTGAGTTGGCTGGGTCCAACAACTGTTGCCCTCTCTTGATCACGTAAATTCTCTCTCTCTCTCTCTCTCTCTCTCTCTCTCTCTCTCTCTCTCTCTCTCTCTCTCTCTCTCTCTCTCTCTCTTACTGGGATGAGAATTTCTATGGTACATGTGTATGTTTATTAATATTTTTGCATAATAATAATAATAGTAATATAACTAATTTCAAAATTCATATGTGATAGTATTTTATAGAAGTACAATAATCTATCCATTTCAGTCTTTAAAATAAGGATAACCTCTCTCTCTCTCTCTCTCTCTTTTGCCACACAAGATAGTATGTCTTAGTGGTAACTCTTGCCCTCTGTTTGGGCTGGAAATAATGTATAAGTGTATCTTTAAGGACATTACTACATTTTATGGTAAAATACCAAATTTGTAACTAATTTGTATTTTTCATAACTAACAAACCTGAGGCTGTTGACCAAAGGTCTAACCAGGACGCAGCCTGAAAGATAGTAGAAGCTGTTGCTTCTAACGTAGCAGCCTCTTGGTACGTCATCAAAGGGCACTCCATTTTAACCTGATCCAAGGTTAATCCAGGCCTTAACCTTACAACATTAGGGTTCATTTGTCTAGACAGCAAAGGGACCTTCGGTGTCGTATAATATTTCCTTTGCTTTATCATTGGAGGGGGAATAAATTTAAATGATCTATTAGATCTTAAGGAATTATCCCTCCCTGCAATCTTTGCGTTTACGTGTTGCAAGACCGATTCCGCATGACTCGAACAAGGCAATTCATACGACACCTTGGTATCCCTCTTTAGTCCAAACGCCATGTCAATTCCAGGAGGAAGCATACTGGCCGGTGTTTCTGTCTTCTCCGAAAGGCTATTGAATTGACGAATCAAATCAATAACCTCTGCATACGAGGCCAGAAACTCTTGGTTTTCTCCTTCCTCCGGCTCTAGTGTACCACTCTCCGTCACGAGAGATGTTTGTCTTGCCTCTATCTTCTGACAGACGGCCCGGAATTCCACCCGCCTCCCAAACGGCCGCCCTGCCCCTAACGGCCGCGGTCTCTTTGATCTTTGCTGGCCGCTGTTGGCTCGACTCCCAGATAGTCAGCAGGGGAACGAGAACGTCTCACTCTTTCTCTGCTCACGGATCTAGAGCGAAGAAATCGTCTAGATCTCCAAGATGAAGGCTCCCTTAAGACAGAGGTAAGTTCATCTCTATTAGCATTGGCATCGTTTTCGAGCGTCGGCGAGCCCGGCCTCGGCCTTCTATCCAGACGGACACTGCCTTCCACGAACGTATCCGCCGAGGTTGCCAACTCTCTATTTTTCGTACTTTTAATAGGAGCGTTATCGTCCTCCGTACGTATTTTGAACGGCCTTACGGTCGAAACTGGGACCTGCATTCCATCCTCTGCTGCACCTTTCGCCGCCAACGTCGATTTTACAGAGGTATCGCAGTTTTTGCGATCCGAACTGGCAACTCCGCCTCGGCTGCTAGCTCGCCGGCCGTCACCTCTTTCGCTTGTTCGGACTCTTGCGAACGGCTTCGTCTGCCAACCTTGTGCTTAACAGCCCACTGATTTTCCGACCTTCTTGCTGACTTGAAAATGACAGTCTTGGTCCGAAGAAGAGGAAGAATTGATTCTTTCTCTCTTGGCCCGAGGATCCGCTAGGAACTCCCGAATCCTCCTCCAACGCTTGACTGGCGCTCGCCGTGACGTTATCGGACTTAGCGATGACGCCGAACTAGAGGAAGAAGACGAAGAAGGCGAATCACACTTTTTCTTTTTGTCTCTCTTATTCATTCTCTCCTCTATATCCTGTAATTTCTGCATTACAGTTTGCATTGACGGGTCAGAAGGCCGTATTAGCGTCTGGGTGCAGCGAAAAGGCCGAGAATCGGTCTGTGACGTCATCACGCCTGCCATCTCAGAGTGTGACGTAGTTGTGACGTCATCCCTCTCGTAGGGGGAGAGACTGAGAGGTTTCTGCTGGCAACCGCACGTTTGCTGACAAACTACCTCCCACGTTCTGCATCGCTGTAAATACTGAGTGGGATGGTGAAAGCAGCGGCATTAATTCCGATAAATTGCAAGCCCGGGGGATGAGGAACATTCAGCGCTGCCGGACCCTGCTGGAACCGTGACGTCATATAATGCGCAAGCACGACCATCCAAGGTTGGTACGCCTGGTAGGCCGTGCGCTGACCACGTACCATCTAACCTATGCGCTTGAGTATAGCAGGAGCCTGGAACAAAGATGGCGGATCTCCCCCTCTACTTGCTGGGAACAAAGGAGAGTGCAAAATTATTCATAAAATTACCCAAGGCCCCTCCTGACGTTTCCGATACAGAACCGCTAGGAGAAACCGAAGGGGTATGAGACAATTCAAAAGCAGGTGGAGAAACATATGGAGCAGCCTGGTTTATTACCGATACAAAAGAAGCCGGTAAGGTTTGGTCATCCAAAGATGGCGTCACCCCTTTCTTTTGTATTGGCTTTTCCCATAGAACTTCTTCCACTGTTCCACCGACCAACCGCGACAAACAGAACACGGGAAGGGATTAGTAACCGACATACGTTTTCCCTGCACCTACTACACGTTGGATGAGGATCCCTCGACACCGAAGTTAGGAACCTAGAACAAGGAAGCCACTGACTCCTGGGCATTTCCTTGTCTCCTCTTCGAAGCGGTAGACGATCCCGATGATGAGGAATGAAAAATAAAAAATGAAATGGATAAAGAACGGGCAAACTGAAAAACCGGCTTTAAATGAGATAGACAGTAACACGTCTTATCTTAAAGGCGGTAGGAAAATAACTGATGGGTCACAGGTAGCCGTGGGCATTCTGGGTATACATGCCACCCCGTGGACCTGGTATAGAGGCCATTAGTCCCTGGATGATCAACAAGTTGTAATTTTTAATTTTCTTTTTACCGGTTTCCAGCTTGGCGCTAGTAAATCCTAATGTTAAGACCGAAGGTTTGTTTCGTGTATGAACAAATAATAATATACAGTACTAGTTTACAAATAATATTAAGTTTAATGAGATTAAACAATAACAATAAACATCTCTCTCTCTCTCTCTCTCTCTTACGCATGTTTATTTGTTTTGTAGTATAAATAAATGATTTACCTTATAACTAATTTTCAAATATTAATAAGATAGATTAAAAATAGCGATTCCCAGTCTTTTTATCCACGTGGAGGAAGGTGAGCGGGGAAGTAAATGGCAGTTTGATATACGTATTGGAGTTTTGGTGGAGGGGAAGGAGTCGGAGTTTAGGAGTTATTCTCTCTTTCTCTCTCTATTATTATTCTCTCTGTCTCAGAAATTCATAATTTCACTCTTGATGGTCAGATATATGATGTTGCCATTCACTGCTCTCTCTCTCTCTCTATCTCTCTCTCTCGGTCTCTCGCTCTCTCCTCTCTCTCTCTCTCTCTCTCTCGGTCTCTCTCTCTCTCTCTCTCCTAAAAAGATTAACACAGTAATAGGTTAGTAATTTTAGGTATATTTGAAGTAGGATGTTATTAAAGATGTACATTTGGTATCTTAACTTTCAAGATAGGCAGTTATAAGCATTTTTAGTGGTGGTTCTAACTATTCGCGGGTTTTAACTATTCACAGGGGTGTCTGGTACACATCCCGGGGAACACTGTAGTTTGTTGTGTGGGCAAACAGGTGGCGCCGCATTTGTTTACAACTTCAAGACAGCAAAAGTTATACCATATCTCCTTTGTTTTAGTGAGAATAATTCTTAGTAATGAAAAGAAAATGTGTGAATTCTTAGTAATGAAAAGGAAACGTCTGAAGTGAAATAAGTTTTTATATTAACTTGAAAATAAATGCATTTAAAAAAAATATACCACCTTAATCAAAAACAATGAGACATTTGGCATGCATGAATTCCTTACTTTTGGTATGCCTGAAAGTCTTACATGTAATACAGTTTGATAATTTTTTATACAACTGTGTATTTACATACGTATTCGATATGTCACCCATGAGATCAGTTGATACTAGAGGTAAGAAGTGCAAGCATAAATCTTTGTCAATGCTAGAAAATGCATATGCTCTTAGCAAATAGTTTAGTATTCACTTTCCTAAGTAGGTGGCATTGTGCTTTTTTTACATTTGATGGCAACATTCAAATGCCCCGTGATCGCCGAAATTCATTATTTTTTTCATCTCACTACCCTCTACAATAAAAATAACTGATGAAGAAACTAATAGCGATAATTATGAAATACCAAATTTAGAATATGAAAGTCACTGCTAAATAATGTGCAGATTTTGAGAAGAGTTTAGCACTCTATTGACTTAGTACTGTATTGACTTACTAGTAGGCTAACTTGGGAATGTAGGCTACAGGTGTTAAATAAAGTACACTATTTTAAAGAAAATTATACATTATGAAGTTATAAAATGATGAAGTTAACAAATTATATGAGTAATAAAATTATAAAAAGCATTGTCAGAACTTTGCCAAGTAGTAGGCTATGTCGGAAACTAGTGCTGTGTATATGACTGAAAATTAATGCTATTAGTCAAAATAAAGAGAATAGCGCGTTTAACAACGAATTCATTTAATGATGTGGTCGTTAAATGAGGAGTACCTGTAACTGTATTGTGAATTGTTACTTCTAATCCTTCTACTTTCTTGGGGAAGTATAATTTAAATTTTTTATATAGTCCTTCATGAAATCCTTACAAAAGGATATGTAATTCATGTAATGGCTTGTGCAGTGAATGTGAGTGGACTGGTTCATACTTGATGATAAGATCAGACTTTATTGTTATTAGTTTTGGAAGAATTCAACCATTCAATATGAAATAGAATTTCACTCAATAAGGAATAAACTGAAATTCATTAAAGAGAGGATCTTAACATGTAGAAGAGCAGAATTATGGTGTAAGTCAGATGTTCAAAAAAGGAGATATTTGAAAGTATGTACAGATTAGGAAAATCTTGTGATATATGTTTCTATTATTTATAAGTCGCACAGATTTGGAAAATCTTGTGATATATGTTCTATTATTTATAAGTCGCACACGCCACATTCGAAACAGAGATGAGGATGATAATAAAACATACAGTAGTGAAAATGAGGATCCTTAAACATGTAAATTACGGTGAGAAGTTAAGTGGTGTTTCAGGAACAGCGGTTGGGAGAAGGCAGTAAATATTTTTATATGGTCAACATTGAAAACATCCATGTATGGTCCGAAATGGACCTAATAATGTTGGCTGGCATGTGAATCCTGCATTATCAGAGACTTTAATCTACCTAGGAATCCTTTGTACTTTTCTATGTTGGGGGACATAAACCTTACCTTATTTATACGTAATTCTTTGTAAGGGGAAAGTAACATAGTGCAATTTCACATAAAAGTAAGAGAAGGGAACTGTCATATCTAGGTTAGCATAAAGTGGATGTAGGAAAATGGGTAAACTAAAGAGGAGATTGTGTTGTGTGTATTGAAAAATAAAAATTTACAGAGCCATTAATGTGGCAATGAGTTAAAGCAGCGGATTCCTAAACAGCCCTAAATTTCCTAGGGTAGTGTATTGATGGGCAGCAAAGTTACTTACCAACTGCAACACTAAAATTTCATGCTACTGAAAACATCTAACATCAACTTCCAAATGGCCTACTATTGTATGGGTTATTTTTTAACAAGTAAGCAAAACTCCATGCTACTACTATATACAATATTACCTTAACAATTTCAAGAAAATAAGGGTACTTACCTCTTTTTTGAAGAAAGATAAGAATATAACGCTATATACGACACTTTTTCTTCTTCATTTGATGGTTGGAAGCGAACAACAAGGATTTCCTAAAAAAAAAAAAAAAAATTAATCCATGTAAGAGAATGATTTGCTTTTATGAACTTTAGAGATGCCTGGGCACCTACAATTGCTGAACTTTTAACCTATTACATGGAAATTTAAAAAATAATTTGTATTTTTCATAACTAATAAAACTGCATTCTTAAATGGTAAAAAATTCAATACAATTATATGTGCAAAGAACTGGTGGCATTTGTCCTCTGTCACAAGTTAGGTGGAACAGCCACTGACCCAAGTTGGGTCTTGCGACGTCTCATATTCTTCCATCCCCAGGTTAAACTACCAGAGGGCTGGTTAGCGCTGGGCCTTAATTAAATGTTAAGACTGCAGGTTTGCTCGTTATGAAAAATACAACTTATTTTTGCTCATACATAAAACAAACCTGGGATCTTAACATTTAGATAGACCTACTCTTGGTGGCTGGTACCATTAACCAACTGGAGGTTTGCCACACCCATCTTGTGTAAGAGAAATCTAAGGAAGAAGAGCTATCTTAGGTTCAGACCTTTTGGTTTTCATACAATGCCTAGTTCACTGCAAAAGCAAATGAAAAGCTATCTGTTCAAATAATAAACCAATGTAGCCACTTACATAGGTTTATCATCCTTCTCTTTCCCTGCTGAAGAGAGGAATGCTTTGCTACTGAACTCACAAGTATCATGCCTGTTCCAGCTCATGATGGAACAATCTTCATACTGCCCATAAGTAGAAGAAAAGAGACCAGTCATCTCATTCATTTCATTTTCACACCATCATCTTAGGCTTGATACAAATTGTCTCCCCAGGGGCACCAGATGAGCTACACAACCTGTTGAGCAACCACCACTGGACCCAAGCAGTGTTAAAGGACCTATGGGCAATATCATTCAGGTAGAAGGAAATGAGCATGGTTTGGCAATGCCATACACCAGCATTCAATATTCTATGAACAGATAAATTTTTCTTGAATGCTAAAGAGGAACTCAAGCCTTTGAGATCATGAGCTTTTGCATGACCAATATTGGCTGAAGCAACTGATGATGATGAACAAGCATTCATGATAGTTTCTTGTATCTAGAACATGATTGTATTCTTGGATACTTCCTCTTGACCCAGCCTGTGCTAACAAAAAAAACTTACATATCAGTCTGAGATGTCAAGTTCTTTTTAGATAAGCAAACAGTGTTCTGACAGGACATAGCAACATTTTGTTAGGATCATCGTCAACAAAGTCTCCAGAAATGGTATAGAAAAGGAGATGAATCTGTCATCATGAATTGAGGGATTTTGTGTTTTAGCAATGAATTTCATGACAAATTCCAAAGCTATTGTCTTATGATGTCAAAAACACCAGGATGAAGTCGGCACCCCTAACTGATGCCCACTCTGACCCCCTGACAGACCAGGAATTGGTAGAGCTCATGAAGTCTGCCAGTAAAGAAGAAGACACGCCCAGTACTAATTTGGTTATTTTTTGTAGAGAAACACTATTTATTGTATATTTTTATATTGTGTTCATGACTAAATACTGACTTTTATGATACAAATAATTTAGTGTATTTGTTAGCTCCTTTCAAGGTGGGCCCCAACCCAAACATCTCGTATATGATTTTGACTCACTCACTCTCTCTCTCTCTCTCTCTCTCTCTCTCTCTAAGGGTAATGTAAGATGTATTTGAAATTACATATTTGAAATTACATTGCTGTATAAAGTGCTTTTTGGATGATAGAGCATATTATACAATATTTAAAATATTCGCTAATTATTTACATTACCCTAGAGAGAGAGAGAGAGAGAGAGAGAGAGAGAGAGAGAGAGAGAGAGAGAGAGATTGCACACCTGGTATGCTCAGTCTGTGGGTACAACTGGAATGACCTTAATATGCAGATGTAGTATACTTTACTATGTAGTAATAATTTCATCATAAAAATCTGTCTACTTAGTTAACACAATTTGAAAAACTACTACTAATAGTACAGTCAATTCTCAATTAACACGTTAATTAAGGCGTTTTCAATTTAATGCGCTCTAGAAAATATTTTAAAATGTTTAAAAAAAGGAAGTTTCAATTTAACATGTTTGGCGCCCTAACATTGTTTTCAAATCACCAGGGCATCAGTGCTGCAGACGACAGCCATCGACATGAACAAAGACATAGCACAGTGCACTGTATGTATTTATTTATTTATTAATAAAGCAAAAGACTTTGTGTACTGTATTTATTGAAAGAGCAAAAGATTTTGTTCTGTTTTTCTCTTTTGTTTGACCTACATAGCATACAGGTATTCTACTTATTATGGGGTTAGGTTCCAAAAAACCCCATCGTTTATTGAAAAAATCGTATCTCGAATATACCCTATCCTACACTAGGGTAATCAGTACCATCTTTACATAGGGTAACCTAGCCTACACTGCATAGTTTAATTTATACATATACGATACAGTAATTATTAAATTCAGCTAGGTTCAATGCATATTGGCTTATAATAATTCAGTACAAAGAGAAACTGGATAACACTAACAATTGAAAAAGAAACCCACAAAATCACTGTTTAACTTGTTTACTTTTAAGTACTTAAATTTAATTTTACTTCAAACTCGGGTACTTTCAGGCCCTATCTGTGGCCCATTTACAAGAGATGTTTGGGTTGTCAGCCTGGGTCAAGGTCCAGCAGTCTTCTGGAACTTCTTCTCGTTGAGCTGTCATTTATGTGATGGCTGTTCTGGTTTCCTTGAGTGTTGCGAATCCCCTCTTGTCGCTCTGATATCCTAAGCTGATGGCCAATGGGATTAACCCTTGTGGTAAGGGAGTGGTCATCAAAAGGGTTAATCCCATTGACCATCAGCTCAGGATATCAGAGCGACAAGAGGGGATTAGCAACTCTCAAGGAAACCAGAACAGCCATCACATAAATGACAGCTCAACCAGAAGAAGTTCCAGAAGACTGCTGGGCCTTAAACAAGCTACATAGTGATTTTGTGGGTTTCCTTTTCAATCTTCAGAAGAAAACAAAGAAGTTTTTGTTTGGTTCAAATTGTTAGTGTTATTCAGTTTCTCTTTGTACTGAATTATTATTAGCCAATATGCATTGAACCTAGCTGAAATTAATAACAATGTTAGCCTAGCATATACTATAGTATATCGTATACATATGAATACAGTATCTTAGCCTACAGTGTACTCTATACCACATGTACAGTACAGTAATTATTAATATAAGCCAATTCTAGAGGTTTAATACAGTCTATGGTGAGGAAAAAAAAGGACATGAAACGAGAATCAGCTTCATCCCGACATCATGTTCTCCGAATTCGCAAAATCACACATTCGCGGATTTCTCTCTGGATCCTTTCCCCCCAATTATTTGCAGAAAATTTGTCTATTCATGGTAATTTCTATGAGAAATACCCACACATTCCAGTTTTTTTTTTATCAATTTCATCATAAAATGCACTTTTTGTAATAAAACTATTTAAAAAACCAGGTATAAAAATTTTCAGTGGGTTTTTCATTAATTTTAACTAACAAAATAGGAGTTTAAGCATTTTTCTTGGGGTTCCAACTACAGTAGAGACTCGGACCTCGATTGTATTAAAACCCGAAATAATCAGATTTCAACAGAAAATTTTGAGTAAATGTTGCATCTGAGCTCAACCGAAAATCCAGAAACAGACCCAGGGAAACATATGATTTTTGTAAGCAAAACTGGTTTGGTCAGTTGCCGCTAATAGGCGTTGTTCCCATGCTCATTGGTGAGGAAAACGGTAAGAACCAAAATTAAACTTAAGATTATTGAAAATTATAATGTAAGAGGCATTCTGTGACACCCTTAAAATTCTGTGAGATTTTTAATGATAAGCTAACCCTTGAAGTGTCGATAGTTGTATCAATCGTTAGCTACCGTCACACCTATCAACAAACTATTGACACTAAACAAAACATTTGTAACCTAATAATGGTAAAATTCATAGGTTATTTAAGTGAATCACTAATGATACAACTTTTGGTACTGTAAACAAAACAACTAATTACAGCAATTACCGTGGATGATTACCATAATTAGATGTTAGCATGAGTGAGTTCTCACTTTGTTACAAGAGTATGGATGTCTATCCGTAATTCTAAAAACCGAAAAGTTCTATAAGCCTAACATGAATATTTTCTGGAGAAAATGATAATTTGAAAACGTTAAAACTTATTTTATAGAATATAAGAATTGTCATTGTATGCCATTTGCATTCGATATTGTTTACATTCTCAAAATCTCGGCTGATAAGAGTTACCGATATCTTCATTGCCATTACACTTGGCTGGCACTGTAATTAAGAACATGATGAATATGCATCTTTTTCCATGAATCTTTTAAAAAGTAATACATTACTTCACTGTATCCAATATTATTGTATTCTCATATTATCGCATTATTAAATAATAATAGAGTGGTCAATGTTTTGGTCTGGAAATCAGCTGATGGTAAATATGAGTTTATTTTTCTGTATTTAACTCAATTCTGTGCAAATTTTCTTGCTTCTAGTTAGCATAAACAAATATCTAGATACTTTACTTATATGAGACAAGGTCATTTTTTGTTATAAGACAAATTTTTGAGCCGATATATGACTTGAATAAGTCTTGTTGTGAACTAAAATGATATTGTTATGATACAATAAAGTTTGTTCATACTTACCTGGCAGATATATATTATAGCTGTATTTTCTGAAGTCCGACAGAATTTTAAAAACTTCGACACACGCAGTGGTCGGCCAGGTGGTTAGTACCCATTCCCGCCGCTGGGAGGGCGGGTATCAGGAACCATTCCCAGTTTTCTATTCATAATTTTTATTTCCACTGTCCCCTGAAGGGGAAGGTGGGTGGGTACTTGATTATATATAATCTGCCAGGTAAGTATGAACAAACTTTATTGTATCATAACAATATCATTTTGTTCATGAAACTTACCTGTCAGATATATATATAGCTGAATCCCACCTTTGGAGGTGGGAAGGGACAGAATAGAAGGATTTTAGGAAACAAATGCATGCAGATGATTTACATCTTGGTTCCACCTGTTAGCATAGCTGGCTTCGTGGTTACTGCCACGTAAGTCTGCTTGTGCTACTAGAGTGCCAGCGAGGTAGAGACCTATATAGCTGGTGCACTCCAGATGATCTGTCAAACAGGGGCGAGACCACGACGTGACTAGACCATATTGACCATACCATGAGGGCTAAGAAGTAAAATAAAATATATATATATATCACCACCTGACCAACCTAGCCAAAGTTAAGGTGTTTTAACTAAGGCTTAAGAGTTAAGAAGTCGCCGTTGTCGGCGACTCATCAACTAAATTAAGAGCTCTTCCTAACCATTTTCTACAGGATAGGATGAGTGGTACTTCTTGCCCCCAAGATTGTGTCTGCAGACACGTATGGCCCTAGCGAGCAGCAGATCTCATATGCCATCTTCAAACATCTCGCAGGGAGTGTGAAGTGAACACAGAGTTGCTTCGCTAAAACATGGTACTCAGGATGTTACTGAGTGCCATGCTCTGTTGAAATGCTTCCGAGGCCGCGCCCTTCACCTCGTGAGGCATTTAGATAAAAAGATTTTCAAATCTTTGTGCAAACACAATGAAGGAGCATTTTTGAAAGAACTCCTTAACACTAAGCCTGGGTGTTCTTCGATATGGGCAAGTCTGGTCTTTTTCGGAACACTGCAGATTGCCCGAATGACTTCGACTTTCTTGAGTTTTATGTAGATAAAACTTGAGAGACCCGACAGGGCACAGGACTCTCTCTGGCTCCTGCCACTAACTTGTGCCATCCTTGCTTCCAAGCTCCTGGCCCAAGGACAAAACGGGTTTCCATTCTTAGGCCACAACGGAAGGCTTAGAGAGCACACCGCCTTGTCTTCTCTTAAAGCCAAAACTTGTGACGATGGCTTAAAATTTCACTAACCCTCTTTGTCGTATCTAGGGTGGTTAGAAGAAGGCCTTCCTGATCACATGCAAAAAGTTAACAGGTATGAGAGGTTCGAATACTTTAACATCAAGAACTTCAGACTTAACGTCTAAGTTCCATATTGAAAGCTTCGATCTGGACATGCACAGTCAGTCCGTCTGTACTAAAGTCAGGTGACCGACAGTTGACCAGTCAGACGAATCAAGGGACAGCAAGGCTGTACCCTGAAGACCATAAGGCACTATTCTCGCTGAAGAATGAGTGTCTGGACTGCCTGGGCGATCAATCTAAGCAAAACCTTGGGGTGTATCAACCGCAACCCAACGTCGTCAGCGAATCAACTGACTCGAGCTTCTGGTGCCAGGAGAAAGGAGCGAGGAGCAAAAGGCGATTCAGTCCCGAAGGAAGAATGCCTGACAGTCCAACCTGGTCTCATGTTACACGATCATCGGGGGTGTATAAACGCAACTGACTTCGTCAACAAGAAACTCAAGGCTACTATATGTCGCCTGATCTCGCACGAGTGTCGACTGACCGAGAAAACAGGTGAGACAAAAAGTAGATGGTGAGCGAGTTTCGAGATTCCACAGAACTCAAAAATCGTGAAGGGCTTTGCTGTTTGACAGACGCAAATCTCTGAGCCCAAAGGCCGTCAACAACATATTTGCATATTCTTTAATAGTTGTGACTGCCAGCTTATCCCATTATTCAGACGGAAAAGGAAGACGGTAATCTTATTCCTGTCAACCTCTCGATAGTCTGAACGTAGCAGACTCAGAGCGGAGAGGTTATAGGTACCTTTCGAGTTAGAGTAGACCGACTCTCTCGGAAAAGGTCCTTGGAAAGTGAACTAGGAAACATGTGACCTCTGTGAATCCAGGATTCTGAAGGCCAACATGGGGCGATCCGCGTCATTGTCGCTCCCTGTGACGTCATAAATCCTCTTATTACATTTCCTAAGCGATTGAAAAAGGGGAAAAAGAGACTAAACATCCATCCCCGTTCAATATCATAGGATGGCGTTTAATGGTACCGATCCCGGATCGAGAATAAGGGAGCAGAGAAGAAGCCGCCTCTTCGTCCTCAACATATCGAAGAGAAGAATGAAAGGGCGTCCCTAAAGTCTACACAACTCTCAACTTACTTCTAAAGAAAGATTTCCACCCTCGGAAGTGAATAGTTGCTGCCGTCCGCGATCGAAACGATTCGTACGGACTTTTGCAATCCTGTAACGAACCTGTAGAGGTCGTTACATTTTACGCCTGTTGTTATAATAGGCTCTTTCTCGTAAACTTGAACAAGGACCGAGAGAAGATACTTCTTAAGATATGAGAGAGCTGTGGAATATCAGAGTTGATCTGGACCACTGGTTCCCAAAAACTCGTTTCGAGGACTGGAGGGACTACCGAATCGCTTTTACTTCTTTCAGATTAAGATCCAGGACATCTGAAACCCTATCCAGATGTCCGGCACCTTCTTTCTATCACCTCAGGTGATAGACGCACTGAGAGATGTTCAGAATCATTGCTAGATCTTGAATAATATTTCAGTTCCAGGTAGGAAAAAACTGTGGTCTGAATTGCAGTCTATTTCGGGAAACAAACTTCTTCAGGAAGGAAATGGTCCCCAGCAAGCTCATCCATTCCCTCCCGAGTATGCTTACTTCCCTAAATAAGGCTGCGCTTTGCCTAAGCAGGAGAGCAAATAAAAGTGCAAATGTTGCGGTAGGACTCGTAGTTCCATACCGTGCGGTAACGAGCACCGAAAGGATTAAGAGATAACTCTGTGAACATAGTAAGGCAAAACGAATGCAACGTTTATTCATTCACGTAAGAAATCCCCTCAACTTTAGGCTAAAGTCCGTGATTGTAGGACAGAGATACAGGTTAGTCAGTCAATCCCGCAGGAGAGACGTAACCGTCAGCACAGAGATACGGTTAGTCAGTCATTCCGCAGGAGAGAGAGACGATTACCTACCGCGCATGACAGCGCACGATCTGTCACTGAATACTGGCTCGGTTGGACTGGTAGGACAGACAGCGTGACAGCAGCAGCAAGCAGCTTACGAACGTCGTCTCTTAACTTTGTCTGGGTTGCCAGCTACCCTATTCTACGAAGAAATAGGTCCGTTATTTTTTGAGCAGAAAGACTCTCAAGCTGGTATATTTAAGCGAAACAGAAAACGCTAAATATATAGATGCGTTTGTGTCGTCAGAACACTACCATACAACGGTAAAAGATAAATCGGAAACTCCTGTTAGGCTGCAGGGAGTAACGATTAAATGTCCTTAAAATAGACAACAGACCTCTCGGTTGCCATCAGAAGAGGTAACTACAGCAAGCGTATATGACTTGAACAACCAGAAGTAAAATAACGCAAGGCAAAAAATGAAATTATATCACAATAAAGTTTGTTCCTACTTACCTGGCAGACATATATATAGCTGAATTCGGAAATACAGCTAAATACATATCTGACAGGCAAGTTTCATGAACAAAACTTAAGAGAATCGAAGCAGTCGAAGCAGTCAGCTCAAGCTTCTTATGTTATTGGACATAAGCGTTCATTGACGTAGTCTACAAGTCTATTTCTTGTACGAGTCTGTGAATGACGAATGAGAGCTCTTCCGAATCTTGTCAATAAGAGCTTATTCGCTTACGCAATATCAAGTTAATGAGATGTTTGTCATGAGAACTAACCCATTTACGGGACAAAGAGATATTTTGTCAAAGAGGATACCCACTTACTTGACAAAACGAAAGTATATTGTCAATGGGGGAAAGTCACTGAATTGACAAAACGTAATCCAGGGAGTCGAGCATTTAATTTTTCCGATTCCCGTCTCAAACGAGGAAGGGGCAAGAATCCTGTTAAGAGACTGGGCTTACGGCAAGTAGGACGACGATGTTCAATTCGGCAGCGTAGTCCCGACTAGAAACTAACAAAATCTATCATCTGAAAAACCCTTTCAGATGGGCTAAAAAGCTTGGAAAATTATCCTGGGAAGAGGAAGAAACTCTCCAACCAGCTTCCTCTCCCGTATCACAACTAATGCCTGCTAAAGCTTAAAATTATTGGCAGTATGGCAAAGGAAGTCCTGTCTTGCGCTTTCCTGAAGAGCGTCCTTTTGATGAGTGCCTTTGCAAGAATCCTACTGAACGTTGCCGAGAGTCCTGACGTGCAGGACATCGAGCCTTACATAACCCGTAACTGCCTTAGCGCAAAGTCTTGACTGCGGTAGTGGCAACTTAAATTTATTGGCAGAATGGCAAAGGTTGCGGTAGAGCAAACGAGATCTTCCTTAACTCCATCCACCTATGCGAAAAGCAATATTAATTGACAGAGACCTCTTGAATTCACGAAACCCGATGTCTTGCTGGGTTTCGAAGAAGAAGTTGTCTGTTCACTTTAAGCTTCCTCCGAAGCACTGCCTACTTCACATTCTTTGCATGTGAGGTAGAAGGTATCACCGAAGGTAGAGGTAAAAATTCTTTAGGCCCAAATCTGAAACAAGAGCTTGAAGAGTTCAACAGAAACGTTCAGCCAGGCGACACACCTGGCGTGCGCTGGTGCACGCTCGGCGTCCACTGGAGCGCGCTCGGCGTCCACTGGAGCGCGCTCGGCGTCCACTGGCGCGCACGGAGCGCGCTTGGCGTGCACTCGCGCGCGCCTGGAGTCCATCCGAGCGTCCCAGGCGTCCGCTCTCAAAAGCTTCCTGCTACTATGACTTCTTTTACGTATTTCTCGGTGGAAAGACGGACACGAGTTCAGGCGACGTTCGCCTTCTTACTTCTCACTGAAACGCATAACGAGAGAGAGAGAGGACGTGAAGCGTCCTCTTCTATAAAGCTTCTATTTAGAGGGCGCGAGTCCTTCCGAAAGCTCCAACCCCTGCACGGAGAGGACGCTTCGGAGGACGAGAAGCAAACTTTCAGGATTCGTGCACGCGCACGCACTTTGGCAGTCTGGGGATTTTCATCAGTAACTGCCGAAGGCACGCCAGATCGGTGGGGGTTCCTTGTAACCCTCCTTCGGCTTTCGACATGCTCCCTCCCCAGGTCCTGGGAGTCAAGCAGAGGTCCAGGCCTAGAGGCGAAAACGAGGCCGATCTGACGCACCCTCCACTACACAAGGGGTATCACTGCACTTCTGCACTTCACTTTTACTCTCGAAAGCAAGCACTTTCGATTCTAAGTTACGAATCGAAAGAGTATAAGAGAAAGGGCAATTCCTCTACAGACACTGCTTAGGGCCCGAAGGCAATACTGCAGGGTTAGAGTAACAATTACAGAAGTAGCACTTCACAGCAATGAAGAAGAGCGAGCACCTCTCATAGACATATACATAGCCCATAGGCCATACTACAGGGTTAGGCAAAAAAAAGTCTACAGGAAGGTTAGCAGGTTCACTACCCTGACTTTTGTACTGATTAATTGCGTACATACGAATCATAACGTCTTCCTTACGGAATTAGACATGTTTACTGATTAATTGCGTACATAACGAATCATACGTCTTCCTTAGCTGAATAAAGACAAAAAGTCTCACACTCCTTACATGACAAATCTCAACAAAGAAGGAAGACCCATACCCCTCGTACATACCAAGTGCGGATCTACCGAAGCTTTCGGTAGCCACACCCTATCTTTTGCAGACAACCCCGTCTGAAACTAGCCTAACTAGATTCAGATATTTTAAGCAAAAATGAATCAAATTCAAATCAATTTAAGATAGCGTATGCCTAGCCACAAATCCAAGTAAATAAATCAAAAGACAATTAGGATACTTAGCGGCAATGAAGTTTCCAAAATCCTAAGACGGAGGTACTGACAGGTGTTTTCAGCACCGGCGACAGAAAAATTATGAATAGAAAATGGGAATGGTTCCTGATACCCGCCTCCCAGCGGCGGGAATGGGTACTAACCACCTGCTGCCGAACCACTGCGTGTGTCGGAAGTTTTTAAAATTCTGTCGGACTTCAGAAATACAGCTATATATATATCTGACAGGTAAGTTTCATGAACAAATTATTTTTTCGTTACCGCATTGCGTTGGGAGCATGTTTATTACTTAAAAAAAAAAAAAAAAAAAAAAAAAAAAAAACAAAAAAAAAAAAAAAAAAAAAAAAAAAAAAAAAAACAAAAAAAAAAAAAAAAAAAAAAAAAAGTGATTCTGTTCGCTATGTTTTCACTTGATTTCATTGTAATGTGAGCTTAATGTTATTTATCTTTTTGGTGTGAAAACAACAATAAAATTTGTTTTTCAAACAGTAGTTAAGATTAAAATGGTTTTCTCTGGATTTTATCTACGGTTGTGCGTGATAGCATAGCTTTATGGGAGTTTTATCCCTGTTGCCAATACACAATAATAAGTCATTAGCAGCTTGTACAGCTTTCTCAGCTCCAGCTACAACTTGGTTTAAATTTAACAGCATATTTCCTTGCTGATCTTTGACCTATACCAAATAAAGTTATTACAAAAAAATATATCAATATCAGTCCTATTTTACATAAAGTCGTTTTTAACATACCTATGTTAATTGTTTAACACCAAATGATGTTGCTGTTATCCAATTTAGTTGTACTTAGCAAAAAAAATACGGAGTTCCCCAAGTACAGGAACATAACACCCCCCCCCCTTTTATTATTGTTATTTCTTATGGGAAAAATATGTTTAAATAACGCATTTTAAATTAATGTAAGCGTTCCAGGAACGTGACTCTCGCGTTAATTGAGAGAAGACTGTATCTTTTTCATTTTTGATTAGAAATACAGTGGTACCTTGACCTATGAGTCAATTAATATAAGAGTTTTCCTGAGCGTGATAAAACCGGATCGCCATTAATTGAGTACGGTGGTAACCAGGGACTGCCTGTATCGCAATACTAGTAAGTTTTACATTTACCATACCTCCGTAGGTTTTTAACAATATATATAGTATGTACATGTATATTTTTTATCTATTTCAGGTTCAAGGGACAAAGTGGATGAGGATGACAGCCTGTTTTTGGAAATCCTGTCCATATGGAACGTGCCTTGAAATTTGTGAATGCAATTGAAGGGGCAATGGTGCCCTATGTTAGCCTCCAAGTCAGCATGAAGAAACACCGGCAGCAGCCATATATCACTATGTTCTTCCAACGGAAGAACATAGTGGAAGAAGAGGAAGAGGATATGTAGTAGTACTATTACGCATGATGTAACTTTTCTGCGTTGCTGTGAAATCATTAGTAATGCAGGACTACCTAATCATCATCATTTATCGGATTGCACAATAAATTCTCCATTATTAACATATTATAATAACATTCCTCACTGGTACAGTGTGTACAGTACTGTACTGAAGGTAGTGTACTGTAAACAAGTTCACTTTGCATGGTACATATGTACTATAGGTTAGGAAAATATATAGTAAGTATGTACAAATTTTAGTTTAGTTTTTACTTTGCAGGTTATAAAAATAATATGTAAAAATTTCAGTTTATGTATTAGTAGTAGGTACTAGTTGTAGATTAGGAAAATACTGTACAGAACTACTACTACATGTGTAATTTAGAATTTTTATTTCCAGAATGAAATGTAGTGATATTTTTTAGAGATATAGGTATAACCTATAGAAAAAGCAGCTAACTAGTGAAAATTGCTGGCAGATAAGTGGATACAGGCAGTCCCCAGTGTAATGGCCACGTTATTAGAGACGAGCAGGTCAAAATAAAAACAAGAAATTGGGCTGGAATGACTGATGTAAGGCAAGACAGATCAAGGAGGAGGACTGAACAAAATACAAAAAAATTACCTTAATATTAATTTATTTACAGGTTAAATTTATAAATTTACAATTGAGACCAGGTTTTGGGTGGCAAAAATACAGTGATCATTTACCAAAATAATGGAGAAATTCCTGTAATCCATGAATAAACTGGATAAATAAATTAGTAGTGAATATAGCACTAAACCAGAGCCATACACTTGCTTGACACCAGAAGAATAGTGATGAGAATCACATTACAACCTTATCAGAGCCATACACTTGCTTGACACCAAAAATGAATTTGAATATAAAAAAAAGCAATCACACCAACAGCATAAACAATAATAACAATAACACAAACAGGCAGCACAATAAGAAAAAAAAAAGATACACATTAGACCTAAGTAGCAAAATAGACAATTCAAAAGAATTGTCAAACACACACAAATGGATGACAAGTCCTCAGCCTCCCATTGAAGTCAATCCCAAAATGATTTTCAGCTGCTCCAAAACTGCCATTCCCGCATGTTGCTGTTGCCTGCTCAGCTGAGGTTTCCCAGAAGCTCCCAAATCACCACTCAAAACCTGTCTACTGCTTTCACTTACTCTAAGCCAGAAGTCACACCTCATTCACCATGACAATAAACACTGGAGGGTGAGAGTAACAATGGAACAATCGTAATGATTGTGTAAAACAAATAATGACTGATCGTTACCCCAGTTATCAGTGGACTCGGTTAATAGCGAAACGGTTTTATGGCGCTTGTCTAGCACCACAAAATGGGCAATTTATGGCGCCCTAATGCACAAAGTTCTCGTTATCAGTGCCAGTTATGTTGCCATAACATACCTAACAGAGGTGCCATTTACCAGTTATTGGTGCCATAAATTGCCTAGTTTTGGTTAATGGCAGGTTTTGCTTATCAGCACCCCGCTGAGAACAGAACCCTGGCTGATAACTGGGGACTGCCTGTGTTCCACAAAAATCTGCAACAAAGTGCACCGCGAAAATGTGAAACGTGTAAAACCTAGGTGATAGAGAAATAAGATATGAAGGGAGAGAAAACTCCACACTAAAGCCTATTAAGCAGCAAGTCAGATATATCATTGAAGAAAAGATAAGACATTGCAATGTCTTAACAGAAATGTTTCAATAAATCCCAAACGACATTTCAAACTACAAACTTGTTAACAAACGAACAAGATGGAGCTGGCCCCTCTCTCCCTGAAGGGGCAATATTCCCCAAGAGAAGGGGCAGCAAATACAGGCAGTCCGTAGTTATTGGAGGGGGTTCCGTTCCGACGTCTTGATAAGCAAAAATCAGCGATTTTCTGCACCAATAAACAGATTTTGGGGCTGATAACTGGTCAATGGCACCTCTATTAGGTGTGTATTGGCGCCAATAACATGATATCGGTGAATATCAGCAGTGAAAATTGCCAAAATTCGGTACTGGACAAGCCCCTAAAACTGGATCGCCAATAACCAAGGCCACCGATAACCGGGGACTGCCTGTGCATAAAACAGCTGATGATGAAGCAGTAGGAGAGAAGCACATCAACTGCAAATTGCATCTATTTTGAAGGAAGCGTGAACACCGGAATCCTAGAAGGATGTGACAAAAACGTTGACACACAGATGATTTTGTTTTAGGCTGGATAGGAGAATATAAGAAACAATAGGGCAGGCTTAAGATATATATATATATATATATATATATATATATATATATATATCTATATATATTTAAAAATATATCATAATTATATATTATATATTATATTATATATATATTATATATTATAGGAAAACAATAGGGCAGTCTTAAAAAAAAAAAAAAAAAAAAAAAAAAATGACTTGGGAAGGAGAACAAAACAGGCATCTGCTCTCCAAGTGGTTGAAGAAAGACTGATGCCTCATTAGGCTCAAGCATGGTCTCTTGACTTGCTTCCACCTCAACTACGTATCAGATGCCAGATGCCACAGGTTCCTTGCATTTACAATTTTTTATTGTTTTTAACCGGTTACCAGCTGGCACCAGAAGATTTATCCTACTGTTAAGATCGAAGGTTTGTTCCGCATACGAACTATTTAAAAATTGTGCAGGTTTTTACAAGAAGGCTAAACAAGATAGCTGAGATGACAGTTATGCTCTAGTTTCTATAGGTGAAATACTATTTCAGATAGGGTGCATTTTCTTATGCTTCAAAAATATGGATGGACCTTTTCTGTCATACAGGTGTTTTAGTAGTAAAAGAATTTTTTTTCCTTTTCTTGGTAACAAATGGCATTCAAAGGAATCCCACCCCACTACAGCACATACTTTAAAACTACCTCTAGCCTCCATTTCTTTGAAAAGCATAGCAATAAGTACAAATTATTTCATAAGTATCTTAAACAATAAAGTCAAATCTATTGCTTCAGATACTGAGCTCTAGTACTGTAATGACAAGAATGAAATCACAATTCATCTGAGCAGATACAAATCTTTAATATAATGCTGCTTTTCAGTCCAAGCCAAAAAATGTGAAAATTTCATGTTTCTCATTTAAAAGTAGTATGTATCCGTAACGCTGTATGAAGAGGTAGTCACTACAAACATCCCAAACACATTTCCGTGAAAATGGTCCCAAAAATGAAAGATTCTTCTATTCCAATATAAATAATGTGGACTACACATAACCTTTCAATTCTTCTGAAAAAATTTCATGAGCCACTTAATTCATATCCAACTGAAAAACTATGTGCACAGTTACTATCATTAAAATGTCTAAAAATTTTCATAAGGCCAATTAAAAATCAGACTCTACCTTTGAACCAGTCTTCTTTGTTTGTGCAATGTAGCTCCAAACATTATCAGGTGATATTCTTCCAACCACCTCAACAACCTTTGGTACATCTTCAGGGAGGAAACGAGCCTTTCCTGAAACCTGGAAAAAAAAAATAAAATAAAAAAGTCATCTGCCACTGCACCTGTGCTGTAGGAAGAAACAATTACAGAAGAACATATGAAAAATAAAAGGCAGAAAGCCACGCAAATCTGCACATAGATTTACCAAACATGAGTTTCAGTAGGAAATAACTGTAGTGGGCTGCAAGTTAAGACGTGGTGTACAGCAAATGTTATACTACAGCAGTGGTAAAGGTTCATATTTTACATTCAGCATACAAGCTGACCCCAAATTTAAGAGAGATATTCTTATGCTTCAAACACTGACTTTCGTTCAGGCACACAGAAATTTCCTACTAAAAAATTTTTTTTTTTCTTATAGATACAAGCCATGCCCACTTGCTTGGTAGGCTGATTTTTTCTCAGGTTTTATCATTACATAATAAAGCATTACTTCATGTATTTGTTGAGACTAGATAGATAACTTTTCCTTCTAAATTGTCATTCAAGGTCAACTGGAATTAGTGCTGTTGTGTGCTGACTGGAAACTTTTGAGAATCTCATATGCTATGGGTAGTGACAAGACATTAGTCTACTTCACTATTGTGTTTTTGTTTACATCACATTTAGAGATTCAATTCCAGGCAGCATAGTATATGAAATCTGTGTGAGCTGCACAACAAAGGAAGATATACATGCTACCGCAGAATGCCCCTATGTCAGCTGAATTACCAAATGCACAATAGCCAACTCTCCAATGCCACAATGCCACACTCCCTAGGCCCTCCAGAGCTGATAAGACAGGACCAGTTACCATGTTCAAATCCATGACTTCTAATCATACCAAGTGATAGCATTCTTCAATAAAGGTCTCTGTATTCTTAACTGAACACCACAAGCTACGAAAATCTCTGTTAGTTTTCGTTTTGTTCTGTCCATGTAATGTCTCAAAGCTCTGCTGGACATAATACTCAATCTTCTTCCGATGGTTCAAGGATTCCTGTAAGGCTCTTGATGGTGAAGGATTGAGGCCAAGGGTTGGATGGGTTTTTGTTCTTAGCTAAGAACCCTAAGATAAAGGAACACACTGCATCTCCCTGAGCAAACCCCACTTGTTTGCCAAAGGCTTGAATTTCACCGACTCTTTGTTGTAGCCAATGCAAAGAGAAAAAGTTTTCATTATTAAGTCCCCGAGAGAAGCAGGGATTAAGGGCTCAAAATGTGGGCCTGAAAGCCATTGTAAAACCATGTCAAAGTTCCAGGTGACTGTTTCAGAAGATGAGATGCCAAGTCTTCTGCCAATTCAGAAAACAAAACAAAAAAATTCTGCAGGTTGAGCTATACTAGATGTTTCAGAAGATGAGATGCCGTCTTCTGCATCAACTGCAAAACGCTGCCCATTTTGCTTGGAAGACTCTGGTAGAGGGGTAGCATCTACACTGAGCAATAGCCCTCTTAACTTCTCACGATAAACCTTTTGCTCTGACAAGCTTCCAGACATGTGATGAGTGTGTCCGAGTAGAAGGAATCAGTCCTCTTCAACCTGACCTCATAGAAAGAAATCACCTAAGACAGACAAGTAGTTAAAAATAGAGGATGTGACAGAGCAAGGAAGTTAAAGAACATTGGGAGAAAACTCAAAAGCTGCTAGACTGGAGAGTATACAAAAGCACTTGATATGTGCAGCTCTTAACCCTGTTCCTCCATATATGATAGATACTAACCCTTAAAGTTGCCGATCTAGACATAGTTGCCACCAATAAAGTTCGACAGCATTGGAAAAAAACAAAATATGAAGTGTTGATCCCTCCAGTAAGAAGGATAACGACAATACAACTGGTCAATATTGAGCAAGCTGACTTCCAATCTGAAGAAGTCTGGAAGACCAAAGTTGGGAAAACTTTAGTATTGGAAGGGGTTCTTTTGACAGTATTAAGACAAGAGGATTGTAGATTTAGATTGAAGAATTAGATAAGGGTTCTTTAAGGGGGCCGGCCGGCTAATGCCCTTTTTTAAGGACAGGACTTTGATATTCATACCACTTAATAAGGTGATTTGGGACATCTCCAAACCGCATATGATTTTCGCCTCAGACCTTCGGTTTTGTGACGCCAGGGCGATTTATCCCGAAAATAACCATTTTTCAAATTCTATCTCCTCCCTTGATATTTAATATTAAGACCTGGGATTACTACCATATATAGACCTGATGTAGACCTCCAATCGAATGGAGAGTTTTTTTTCTAAAAGTCATTTTTTTGCAAGATATGAATTTTTCAATATGGTAAAAAAATAAACCCTATAAATGAGGAGAAAAAAATTTATAAAAAAAATACGAAACAAAAATTGGAAAAAAGAGCTCTATTTGATTGTTCTATAATGTCTTTCTGAGTTATATACCAAATTTCAATGTTATAGCTTCAAAACTAAGTGAGAAGATAGATTTTGAAGGTCAATAAGTATAGTTTTGAGATACGGGCGTTCAAAGTTTTCCTTCGTATTTCTATAAAGACAATGTTAATAAATAATGATTATTATGAATGTATATTTCTTTTTTGTGTATTAATAAATCAAAACTATTTTATTTATCATAATTTAATCATAAATGATGATCCCTTTGCTCATATATCGCAGCCTGGGGCACTGCTTTAGGCAAGATGGGGCACTCCTTCCTACGCAATTCTCTCTCTCCCCTTCGCTAACTCGGCTTATTACAGCGAATTTTCTTCTTCTGTATGTTAGCGAGATGTTTTCCTTGTATCTTCCTCTTTGGCATGATGAAATTCTTGCCCGAAACAAAGATAAACAAATGTAAATGCAAGAGAATGTCAAGTAAAACTCGAAGGCGTACTCTTTTTTTACAAAGACGATTTAATAAATCATGATTATTATGAATTTCATATTCCATTTTGGGTTTTAAAAAACCAAAACTTTGTTATTTATCATAAATGAAGATCTCTTTGCTCAAAGATCGTCGTAGCCTTGGGCACAGTGTGACGTGTGCTGTCAAGCAAGACGGGGGCGTTACTAAGCAACCCTCCCCTCTCTCTTCACTAACTACGCATATATTATGATATTCTGTAATAATACTTGAGCGATTTTTCTTCGTCTGTATGTTAGCGAGATGTTTTCCTTGTCTTTTCCTCATTGGCATGATGAAATTCTTGCCGAAACATACATAAACATACATAAAAGCAGGCGTATGTCAAAGGTGAAATGGAACGTGTAGACTACTTGACCTTTGTGCTCACACTGAATCATGGTTGGACTTGGTAGCTGACTGAAGTCTCCCTTCTCGACTCGGGGAATGTCTACAGATGCCATTTCTCCCAATTTCTTTGACAATAATTATCAAAATTTACGATAATAGAGGAAATATTGCATTTTCTTGTACGGATCAATGTTTTAGGCTTATTGAGTTACGTTAACTAATTACCCTGTAACTACGAAAGTAAGAGGAATTTTGACGAAATATTTCGTATACGTATTCTCAATTGCCATATGAAGCTCCATGAATTTTTTCATGACTTTGCATTTTTCGCCCTATACCTCCATATATAGGCGTTCCGGCCGGCCCCCTTAATTAGGCTACGGTTCTCCTGATAGTTAAGGAGGAAACTATAGATTTTGGAGCTAGGACTTAGGTTTGGGTTCTTCAGGGGGTCATGGTAGTACAGTCAGTCCACGGTTATCAGCGGGGGTTCTATTCTTGGAGGGGTGTTGATAAGTGAAAACCACAATTAACTGAAACTTGGCAATTCATGGAGCTCATAACTATATTATTGGCATCTTGTGGCGCCAATAACCGAAACTCGGCCGATAACCGGGCACTGTCTGTAATAAGTTAGGCTAAGTTTGGTATAAGTGGTTAAGTTTTGAAGAATTACTATAGTGATGGGAAAAATGATATTTCCGTTCTGTAGTATTAAAGGCAATAAACTGGGTTGAAGAACATAAAAGTCTCATTTAATAACCTCCAAATCTTTTCCCATCATACTGCCCCAGTTGTACCCATATCAAAAACCATTACATAATAATTTGGGACCCTGTGTGGTGCCTTTGACAGTGAAGTAAGAGTGGGGTACATAAGTGGAGATGGCAGAGGGAGCAGGTTTGGACAGGTTTGGGTCAGATGAAGGGGGAGCAAGATTGGAATGAAAGGTGGGATAGGCTGATGTACATGATGATCAGCATTCAGGAGAGTTAGAGGAAGCTGAGGCAAGGGAAAATAGATTGGTTATAAAGATAGAGGTGATGGATGAGAAAGTGTGTGATTTGGTAAAGAAAATGGCCGAGACGGCTAAGAATAGCCCCGGTGTTGAGAGGTGAAAGGAAATCGATGAGGTAAAAGATACAAAGTGAAGGATCCCTGGGGAAGGAAAGGAAGTACCCACCATGGATGAGGACAATAAGAGTGAGGTGAGTGAAAGCAATGAGGAAGAGAAAAGTAAGAAAAGAAAGGGAAAGGAGAGAACACAAAAGGGGAAAAGTGTGAGGAAAGAGGAGTCTACTTCCCAGATTTGGAGTAGTTCAGACTCAGAAGTAGAGGATGATAGGTAAACTGGTAGTAGTCGCAGTGGTAGTGAAGGGTTGAGTGAGGCACAGGAGAAAGTAGCTAAAACATTGTTTCAGAGGGTGGTTCCCGGATTGAAAAATTTGGCATCGGGAAGGAAAGAGATATACTATATCAGTTTTTTATGAGTATGAGAAGTATAGTAGACAAATAAATGGGGAGAGTGAAAGTGTGCGGATAAAGCAGCTGGGAGAGTTCCTGGATGGGCAGTTGAAGATGTTATAGAAGTATGTGTAAGGGTGATCCAGGTCATGAGTCAGTCAAAGCAAGAGTAATTGAGCAAGTGAAAAGAACGAAAGAGCTTGTGCTCCCACAGAAAATTCGGGTGATTTTTGAACAAGAAGAAAAAAGATCGAAAGGGTTAGTCAGGGAGGATTTTACATTGGGAGGATGGTTTAGAGCTCCAAGAAGACCTGAGAGTAGGTGACGATGAACCAAAGGAGATGTACATTGGATCTGAAGTGGTAAATGGAAGGACATGTAAGGACGCTATGGTTAGTGAGGAGCTAAGTGTAATGCAAGCCTTGTTGGAGGAGTGTAGGAGAGACCAGGTGGAAAGAGGAAGAAAAACTGTGCAAGTTAATATGTGGGAAAATAATGGGAAAGAGAGCTGGAGCAGAGCCAAGAGAGGTTTAGGAGTGGAAGTTTCAGTAGACTTGATGGAAATGTGAGGGGAAGTCAGATGAGAATTAGTAGTAGTGATAAGGAGTGTTATAGGTGTAGAAGAACTGGGCATGTGAAATGACAAATTTTCTAAGACAATTTGTATTTTTCATAGCTACAAACCTGAGGTCTTAACAATAGGATAGTGGATAATTTTCTAGCGCCTAGCTGGATCCAGTTAAATTGCAGATGCAAAGCAACGAATCTTGTGAGATCTGGCAACACATGCGTATATCAGGTGAAAAGTGGTCAAGGACCACGCACCCACGCTACAGCGTTCTGTCTTTTTCTTAACCACCTGACCGAGAGTCGTGGTTGACCTCTCTTGGTCTTTTACCTGGTTCATCGCCCGTTTTCGCTTGTTGTAGATTGGCCAATGGTGAGTGTTTCAGCGGTGGGAAGAGAGGACATATGTTGGTGGACTGCCCACAAATGAAAGAGTTATAGTGTTTCGGCTGTGGAAAGGTGGGGCATCGAGTGAGAGACTAATAGAAGGCAAGTAGGAGTAAATGAGTTGTGGAAACTGTGGAAAAAGTGGGCATTTTAACAGAACATGTAGACCACAATCCCAGGGAAACTAAGTGCGAAGGGGTTTACAGTGGTGAGCCCTGTGGTATTGAAGGGATTGATGTATTGTATATAAGAGAAGGGCTTGTAAATGGGAACATCTGTTTTGGGAAACGAGTAGATCGTTGTTGTGTGTTAGGTAGAACATGAGGGTGTTACTGAAAGCATTGGTTGATACTGGTTGTAGTGGAAATAGGGTGTTCAGAAAAATGTATGAGAACATACAAGAAATTATAGCACAGGGGGAGGAATGTGCTGGATATGTAACATGGAATGGAGGATTGGAAATAAAGATGTGCGCTAGGTTTTTTGAGTAGGTTATGGTTGAGTAGGTAGGTTATTTTTGAAGAAAAACAGGGTAAGAGTGTAGTACCCGGAACACAAAATGACAGAGATACAAATGGGGAGTGAAATGAGTGTGAAATTGTATGTGGAGAAGGATGGACAAAAGATTTGGGAAGTATGTGGAGTATGAAAAGTCAGGCGGAGAAGCAACGTTGGAGTTTGCGCAAAAAGTTTGGGTGAAATATTCATGTTAAATGGTAGCTCTGCCAGCTGTGAGATAAGGCGGGTCACACTTGTTTGATGGAATTATGGATGTAAAGGACCCAAAGGCATGTGTACAGGTGTGGGGATGTGAAAAATTAAAGGTGGAGAGGCATACGTATGGGTTATAGATCAGGAAGCTTAAGAGGTGTGGTTGAGTAATGATTTACACGTTAAGGGATATGATGTGATGGCCGAAGGAGAAAAGTTGGAGGAGTGGACTAGTAAAGAAAAGCTAAGGGAAAAGGTGAGACGACTGACAAAAAGTTGAGCAAGAAAGAGGAAGAGCAGGTATATGAGTTGTTGCGGGAAAGAATGGGTGTGCAGATCTATGAGTGGATCACTTAGCACTAAAAAATCTCCTTGGGAGGAGGCATATACTCCCCCCAAAAAAAGGTACCTCTCCAGTTGTGTAATTCATTGTACCTCTTCTTAGACAGACAAGATGATAGTGAACAGAAAACTGCCTTGCCTAACTCTCTTTTTCTTGGCTAACCAAGATTGACACCTGACAAAACTTTGGCAGAAATCCAGAACCATTTTCAGAAGTTTCCCTGATCCTGAAGGGTGACATAACAGAAAAGCTAAACCAGGAGAAAATGGTGTTGCTAGCGCAAAGTACAAAGGGTAATAGAAAAGAAAATAATTCATGAGAGTGGCGTAAGTCGATGAGGGTAGTTCTGGTTCAACTTCTTTTTCAGCTGAAGAAACAGGAGAGAGAGCTGTGTTTGGTTGAATATCTTCCAATATTATAGGAGCTGGAGAACAAGAGACGGATCCTGCGTTGATGAAAGGGGTGTGCACGTCGAGTCCTGACAAGGTAGCGGGCCACAGCCTGCAGTTACAGGTAATTCAATCCACTTGCACCATCGGCTATCCGCTGCGCTGGTGTCAACTTGAATTCTCCATCACCTGAAGTAGTATCCAAAATGACGTTGTCATCCAACTGGTTATTCTTCAATGTGGGATCGGAAACCACTGGTCTAACTAATCCCTTTTGACACTTGCAAGTCATTGGGAGCTTTGATCCCATTGGATGCATGGAATCCACTTGGCACCTATAAGCCACTTGGAGCTTACGAGCCATTGGGAGCTCAAGAGTCCACTGGCGTTCGTCTTCATCCCAGAAGCTACACGAGGGTTTTTTATCCTTTTGCCACTTAGGAGGGATCGCAGTAGCATCTTGAGCTGTTGAATCTTGGAAGCTCCTAATGTGTCCACAATATGCATTGGAGTTGGAACCACAGGATGAAAGGGAGGAACCTGGTATGTAGCATAAGTTTCCACTGAAGGAACTACTACTCATTAAGCTATGTTGTACCTATTCTTCACCAGATATGTGTGGCAATTACCTGCACCAAAAACAATAGAGCGCTAACTGCAAATTTTAAAGTTAAAGCTGCCGTTAAAAGTAGAAACTATAATTGTACTAATTACTTGGTAAGTTCCTTATATAAAACGTTCCTTTTCAAACAAACTATGCAAAGTTATCAGAGCCTGAAGTTAATTTCAACACAATACAGGCAGTCCCCAAGTTACGACGGCTACGGGTTACGACGTTCCGTGGTTACGATGCTTTTTCTTAAATATTCATTGAAAAATCCGCCTTGGGTTACGACGTTTGTTCCGAGGTTACGACGCTGACGCTTCCGACGCTCTGAGTTAACGACGCTTTTAAAAAACGCATACTATGATAAAAATCCTATATAGTTTAGCACAGTATATTAATAAAAATAAGTTTCTGGTTAGATTACAACAAAAATTTTGAGGTTATGATGATTTTCGACACTTTTTATGTCGTATTTTTCGAATTTTTTTAGTGACGCCTCATATGCGGAACTAGTTTCCGAGCGAATGAATACTAGCTTGCGATGCGCAAAGTTTATAACAGTACAAAACTAAGTCTCTGGTTAGATTACAACACAAATTCCAAGGTTACGATGGTTCTTTATGCTTTTTAACGATACGCAGAACTAGTTTCTGAGCGGAGGGCGCATAAATTAATTTACGCTATTAAACTGTATGGTAACCATATTCAAGGATAAGGAACGCATTCTCAAACAGTATACATATCCTTTAATACAAAACAGCAAAATATCATTGAAACATTATTTCACTTAAAGAATCCATTTATACTCTACTTAGACTTGGATATAAAAACCATAGTTTCTCTCTCTCTCTCTCTCTCTCTCTCTCTCTCTCTCTCTCTCTCTCTCTCTCTCTCTCTCTCTCTCTCATTTACTGAGACTTGAGATTTTTTATGTACTTGTACTATTTGTTTTTAATACTTTCAAATAATAATAATAATAATAACTGTAATTACAAAATTCATATGTGATAGTATTTTAAAGAAATACAATACTAATCCATTGTCAATCGTGATGGTCTATCCGCCATTTTAGCATCTCATATGAGATGAGTCGCCTGGGAATTTGAACAAATGCAGTTTGGTTGTCCCTACCCAGAGCCTCGCCACCTACCCACCTACCTAGAACCGTCTCCTCCCTGAGGTCTCTTACTTTCAGACGCCACCGCAAGACGACAGCGCCAAGTTGGCACCCCCCAAATGGGGAATCGTAATGCAAGTCTAGGCCTAAAACAAAAGGGACAAAAGGCCGCTGACCAGTAGAAGACCCTCCAAGGAAGAAAACCCCCCCCAAAACTTCGAGGGGTGAGCGAGAGGAACGGAGGCGTGGGTGGCCGGTCTTTACCAACTGAGAGCCTTCGGAGGCGGACGTGCTGTCTTCTGTCCGCCCCTTCTGAGAGGCAACTGTCTCTCCCTTAAAAGGTAGGTGTCTGTTGTATGAGAACCTCGTACCCTAACCTATCCTTCCTCCTTCCCCATGGTAACATCCCATCCTTCCCTCCTATCCGTACAGAAAGAAATCCTACCCACCGATCCTTTGTTTCCTCTCCCTCTCCTGCCCTCCGGCGTGCCCTCGTGGCGGGCCTTGCCCAAGACCGTCTCCCCTCACCTGAGCGTAGCCTCTCTCTCCATAATGTCTAAGTGTTAACCGTTAATATGTATAGCAGTGACCGTGTGAAATTCCTGTAAGACTTATTGCTACGTCCATTAGTAGAAATAATCTGTATAAGTCAAATAGTGCAGTGTAAGTAAATGGCTAAGTGGATTAGCGTATCTGTGCATATTAACTAGTCTTTAATTGTCGTAAATTTCCCTTTCAGGAACGAGAGTACCTTTGCTGAACTTCCACGTAATCTGGTTACGAACCAGAAAATCGTACACATTCCACTCCATAACAAGCCCCTTGCAGCTTCAAGCTCCAGCGGTTAACCAAAAGAAATTTCATGAACTACAATCCTATCCATTGTGCCTTCTTTAATTGTAAATAGAATTAAACACATTATTGCCGGTATTCAGTCTGTATGCCGGCTGGCGACCTCCCACTTCCCTTAACTTCACTATATAAATTAGGATATATGTTTGCTAATAATAATTGAAGGCCTAAGCAGACATAAATCGTAAAACCATCCATGTCACTTTTAATTAAGGTTAACTCTCTCTCTCTCTCTTTTTTGCCACACAAGATAATAATGTGTCATAGTGGTAACTCCCTCCCTCTCTTTTGCTGGAAGCGTTATAAGTATTTTTTGAGAGAACAGAGATAAACACTCTCTCTCTCTCTCTCTCTCTCTCTCTCTCTTTTACCGAGATGAAAGAATTTTTATGGTACTAGTATGTAAAATGTTTATTGATAATTTCAGTTAATATAATAATAATAATAATAATAATAATAATAAGAATATAATAATAATAATAATAATAAAATAATAATAATAAAACTGTAATTACAAAATTCATAATGGTCGTATTTTAAAGAGATGAAAATGACCTTTCCATTTCACTTGTAAGGATAATTCCTCTTTCTTACCGAGATGAGAGAATTTTTATGGTAGATGCACGTGTTTATTATATTTTCTAATAATAATAATAATAATAATAGAAGTAGTAATAATACGATAACTAATTTCAAAAGAAAATTCTTCCCTTCGTCTTTTTCTGTATCAATTTCCCTACCTCATAACTCCAGTGACACTCGGAGCTGGGAAAGTAACAATGCCATACAATGGTCAACGAATTTAATGGTTTTATGTAATCTCTCTCTCTCTCTCTCTTGTGTATTTTAATGAAAATATACAGTAATTTGTGAATACACAGTGTTGCACATGAAAATAGTAAATTAGTGATAATTTTAGAGATAAAGCCCTAAGAAAAAATTGCAAATTAGTGAAATTTTCCCTGTGGACATGTTTTCAACAACGTCATTCCGGCTTACGACGATTTTCGGGTTACGACGCGTCTTAAGAACAGAACCCCTGTCGTAACCCGGGGACTGCCTGTATTGGAACAGCTATGTTCCTCAACAATATACAACCATCATAACTGGGAACTACTTACATTCAAGTATTTACTTCCAACTACTACAAGATGTTTAGCAACTCCAAGGTGACTGACCAAAAACTTACAAGTATTAAAAAATAACTACAATTTACTTTTAGGACTAATAACTTGTATATGATATGCACTCAAATATTTTCTTAAATTTAAAGTATAATATACAGACACCTCACTTACCTCAAATGCAGAGGCATAAAACTTGGAAACATCAGTCATGTGAATTGCCCCTTTCCATACAATAATGGGTTCACCTGATTTTGAGGGGACTGGTGATGAACTTGGCCCAACACCAAGTCCACTCTCTATGGGTGGGGTCAGCCTGTCTTTGTTTTCAGCAGAGCTTGACGTGCATAATGGCAGACTTGTCTTGGTGAAGGGTAAAGGAGGGGTAGATGGTTT
>NC_061101.1:32023980-32153104 GCF_015104395.2 Macrobrachium nipponense
ACTTATATATCATTTCTATCCCATCTTGAATGGGGGAAATGCATAAACATCCTTGTCTGTCCAGTCTAAAAGCATTGCATCTGTCACCCATGCCAACAGATCTGGGGCTGGAGAACAAGATAGATGAACCAATGGTTCTTGGCAGTTTCGTACACATCCAAGATTGGTTTTCCCCATACTTTCCAAAGTCTGACATACTATTGGGTCTAATGTCCATTCTGTGGGGAGAATTTGATTTTGGTGACTCAACTTGTCCACTAATATGTTTAACTTCCCTTGAATAAATCAGGTTATGATTCTGGTTTGATTTTGATCTGCTCTAATGAGAAGTCCTTTTGCTGCTTCGCATACGCTGAACGAATGTGACCCCCTGGCTTTTTTTTATATAGGACTGTGGTATTGTTTGAATGTACTGTCACTATTTTGCCCCACACTTCCACTGCAAAGGCTTGAAGCCCCCCAGTGAACTGCCTTTAGTTCTTTCATACTGATGTGCCATTTCTGCTGTTCTGGGTTCTGGGGTCCACTTCCCTGAAAACTTTCTTGTCTTGTAGGAAGGAGAGTTCCCCAACTAAGGTCTGAAGCGTCCACATAAAACACAAGGTCGGGGTTCAGTGGAAGTGACTGCCCTTAAGAGAGAGCCTGTCTCTTGACCTCCACCATAGCAGGTCCTCCTTAATTTCCCAAGTGATTGGGAAAACAAAAATGCCCAGATATTTCTTTTTGCCCCAATTTATTATCAGATAAAATTGCAGGGATCTCATGTGTAGCCCTCCTACGGATACACACTGTTCCATGGATGCAAGGGTCCATAGAAGGCCCATCCAAATGTTTGCTGAACAAGACTGCAGAGAGAGGAATTTCTCGACATTCTGTAGACACGATTCTATCTTTTTGAAGAAGGGGAAAACTTGAAAAGTCTGAGTTTATCCTCATCCCCAAATAAACTATTTCCAGAGAAGGAATCAACTGTGACTTCTGAAAGTTTATCAGAAGCCCTAAATCCTGGGCTAAAATCAGGGTCTTTTGAACATCCTTCATACATCTCTCCTTGGACTGGGATTGAAGGAGAAAATCATCTAGAGTGAAATGTTCACCCCCCTCAGATGTAACCATTTCCCTATGAACATTGAAACTCTCATGAATACCTGTGGAGCCATTGAAAGGCTGAAACAGAAGGCTCTGAACTGATACACCTGGTTCTGGAAAACAAACCTTAAGAATCTTCATGAGTCCAGATGGACTGGGATGTAAAGTATGCATCCCTCATGTCTATCCAAATCATCCAGTCCCCTTGACAAATGGCTGAAAGGATGGATCGACTCATCTCCATCTTGAATCTGGTTTTCTGTATGTACAAATTCAAGCCACTCATGTCCAGAACCGGCTTCCAACCTCCTACAGCTTTGGGCACTACGAAAAGACGATTGTAGAACTCATGAGAGTGGATGTCCTTGACCACTTTGATGGCTTCTTTCTCCAGAAGGGAGGATACTTCTAGAGAGGACAGAAAACCTCTTGGATCCTGATGAATAGGCTGTCAATATGACAGGCAAGCTGGTCACAAGCGGCTTTTGTATGAAAGGAATCGTTTGAGAGGAGAACCCGAAAGTGCACTCAAGTCTAGGGTAACTTCTCTGTCTGCCTTTACCACAGAGGGCTGGGGGTGAATGGGAGAGACTGTCTGAGACCCGAAGGAAGGAATCTCTCTAGGGCGTCTAGCCGACTGCGCGAGGAGGGCTTGTGTAGATTTTATCTAGAGGTCCAAAGCAATTTTAAATACTGTAGTCTGGGGGAACACATGTTGTTTGTCCAGGGGAGAAAACAGGAGAGCAGATTTCTGTGAATGGGTGACACCTTTACTAGTGTAAGAATGCCAACGCTCTCTCTCTCTCTTTATTTTTAAATACTCCCACTGCAAAAAGGAAGCCTAACTCTCGTGAACCATCTCTGATACCTTTGTCAAGGCAGGAAATTACTTATACAAAATCTGAGGAATTGTCCTCTGGAAGGACAGGGCAGTCCTTCATTATATGAGCTAGAGCTCCTATTCCCCATTCTAGGAAACTACACACTTCCAGAACCTTAAATTTGATCAAGTGGCCTAGTTCAAAAGTAGAGAAAAGAATTTTTGTCAAATTGAAGGCTGATATCCAGGAGGAGTCTATCAGACCAGAGAGGAGGCAGAGGTTCCCAAGGAAGGAGCTTTTTCGGCAACAAATGACAAGTATCTCCTTTGTGTGAGTCTTGGCAGGAGGGCAGCTAAATGAGATCTTCTGTTCTCTCTTACCTGAAAGCCAACTATCCATTTCGTGTAAAGTCTTCTTAGCTGAGGAAGAGAGCACCATCTTAAGGAGTCTTTCATCTCTTGTCTTGTTATCCATCAAGTATGTCGAGACTGGCGAGGCTGGAGCTGCACAACAAATAATTCAGTAAAGAAGTGTAAGACATAGGAGGCTTGACTAGCTAATGCTTTCTTGTTATTGTCCTACCAGCCGCTTTCCTCTTTTATCTCTGTCTGACTTAGTCAAATGACTCTTCAAAGTCTTCCACATCTTGTTATCCCAATTTACTCATTTGTTAAAAATTAATTCCAGGATACAAATCTAATCACTACAGGTAGTGCATAGACTATGCGGTTCATAACAGGCTTTTGTTAATCTAGTATTGCAGCACACCTAACACTGTGAACTATAGAACTGGACATGCTGAGAAGTCAAATGAGTCAACAAAGCCTAACAGTCCAAATCAGTAAAGAAAAATCATCAAAATTGGAAAATTCTGTCTGTAAAAAATCTGACACTGACTAATTATCCAAACCATAAATGAGAATATTTCACCAATTGTTGCAAAATATGACCAACAGAGAAGCAAAACTTTCCAAAACCGCTGCTGCCAACAACTGTGACGTGAACAGCCAGCAGAAACATAGTGAAGTTATGAGATGAGCGGGTTCCTTTCTTACCACGAAAGTGGGCGGGTCAGTTACCTAGCCAAAACAAACTAGTGCTAAACTCTATTGGCTCCTTCATGGCGAAAGGGTAGTGCATGGATGGTGACCGGCGATGCCACATCAAATATTCCAACTCACGTTTTATGGTATATGAAGGCAGCATAAGTTATAGAACAGAAATATAATTGGTTGCTGATCAATTTTTGCCAATTATTAAAAGCCTTCATAATTTTCTAGCATTTAACAACAATAAAACAACAAGTTTATTCTTAAACATGTCAAAAAATTTCCAGTGCTGCCAGTTCTTCTCTCAGGTGTTAAGCTGACCTCAGGACATAAAGATGTCAAACAGCACGTGCCTCCACAAGGGAAGCTCAGTC
The DNA here is from genome assembly GCF_015104395.2 of Macrobrachium nipponense. Classification (NCBI taxonomy): domain Eukaryota; kingdom Metazoa; phylum Arthropoda; class Malacostraca; order Decapoda; family Palaemonidae; genus Macrobrachium; species Macrobrachium nipponense. The sequence goes on from NC_061101.1 coordinate 32,027,314, forward strand.
AAAATACTCACCGACTCATTAAGGTGTCTGTTGCCTTACAAACAACATGGAAGGAAGTCCTTGTTCTAGCATTAATCTTCATCCACAGGCTCGAGAAATCGTTCATAGGGTCATTCAGTACTTTTCTAAAGAAAACACAAACCATGCAAAGGCACCTTGCACGTTAACGATAAAAACTGATACAAAAACAAAGAAAAAACAATGAAACATAAGACTCTCTCTGAGAGACCTGGAAGAATGGAAATATTTTTGAAGGAGTGTCGAGACAATAGGGAACATCCATAAGTATACTGCTCTTAGGAGACATTAACAAACGCCAAGGAGGTTAAACCTACTTGACTTACACACGGATTAAAAGGGGGGTAAATGGGAAAAGTAGGCCTTTAAAAACTCGAGAGAAATAAATTTGGCAATGCCTAAATCACCACGAAGGAGCCAATAGGGTATAGCACTACTGCAAATTTCCAAAATACTAGCTAGTGATGAGTGACTTTTATAGCTATGTAATTACTTGGAGAGTTGCGTATATAAAATCTACTTTTAATAAAAAAATATAAAATCATGAGACATTACAGGCAGTCCCCAGTTATCGGCAGGGGTTCTGTTCCCGAGGGGGTGCTGATTGCCCAGGTATCGCCAGGGATTCTGTTCCCAAGGGGGTGCTGATAAGCAAAAACTGCCATTAACCGAAACTGTGATTTATGGTCCCAATAACCAGTTATTGGTGCCATAAGCACCATTATGGCTCCTCTGTTAGGTATGTTATAGCACCATAAGGCACGTTATGGCACCAATAACTGGAACTCAGCCTGTTATGGCATCATAAATTGCTGATTTTATGGTGCTAGATGAGCACCATAAGTCTGGATCACCGATAACCGAGTCTGCCTGTACATAGGCAAGATATAAGTGACTTGTTTAAATGCCACGATGTAATGCAAATGTAAATGGAATCACAAGATACTCAACAAAATGTTTAGCTTACCCAACAACAGTAGATGTTGGAACAGAGTCTTTGGCATCTGGGTCAAGATTTGAGAAACTCTCACGTCGAAAACGTTGAAAATCAACAACTATGTCTTCACTGGTACTAACCACAGCTTTTTCTCGTTCAAGTTTATCAGACTCTACCTCACTTTCAATATTATCATGTTCTTTATGTCTTGATTTTTCACTGTCTCTTCTTTTTCTATCATCACTACGAGATTCACTGTACTTTCTTTTTCTTTCAGTATCTTTTTGCCTTTCTTTATCATCTTTAGAAACTTCGTCTGTCCTTTTTATGCTTGTGTCTTCTTTCTTTTTCATCTTTAGAGTCTCGTCTTTCTTTCCTGTCACTACTTCTATGTCTTTCCCTTTCACTTTCCTTTCTGTCTCTGTGTTTGTCTTTGAGCTTATCCTTTTCACTGTCTTTTCTCTCTTTGCCAGCTTCTCTGCTTTTACTTCTATTATCACCTTTTTCTCTTTCCTTGCTCCTTTCTCTTTTATGTTTCTTGCTCTTCTCTTTATCATAATCTCTACTTCTGTGTCTGTGCCTTTCTTTGCTTTTATCTCTGTCTGAAGAACTCTTCCTTTCTTTCCTATCCTTTAGTTTCTCTTCTTCTGATCTATCATCCTTGAGTTCTTTCTTGTCCTCATATTTTCCCTTGTATTTCTGGAAAAAGAAAGAAAGAAAAAAAAAAAAAAAAAGACTTAACACTTGCATCAAATACAGTAGTAATTCCCTGAACTTATGCAATTCAAGTGCGCGAATTTACAATAGCGCGAACTTTTCATTGAAATCTAAATAATTATCACATGCAAGTTCTTCACATTAGTGCAAACATTTGCAAATCCTCCAGAAACACTTCAAAACCCTGCAAAAGTGTTTATGTTTAATTTATCATGTACATTTTTAAGTTTTAAAGGTTTCATGTATAAAATCTTTATTAAAAATATATTATTTTAATTTTCGTACATGCATAAATATGATACAAAGGTAATTACAGCACGTTAGTCCATATATGTACTGATACAAGATGCAATACCCATTAACCCTTAAACGCCTAAGGGGTATAATAAAAATCGTCTCCCGTATGCCTAGGGGGTCTCGGAGTGAGCGCCGAAGCGGAAAAAATATTCTTTTCAAAAAATCACAGCGCGCTTAGTTTTCAAGATTAAGAATTCATTTTTGGCTCCTTTTTTTGTCATTGCCTGAAGTTTAGTATGCAACCATAAGAAATGAAAAAAAATATCATTATCATATATAAATAATGCGATATATGATAGCGCAAAAACAAAATTTCATATTTAATTGTATTCAAATCGTGCTGTGAGCAAAACGGTTCAAAGCTAACGAGTTAATTTTTTTCGTTCTATTGTACACTAAATTGCAATCATTTTGGTATATAACACATTGTAAAACTATCAAGGCAACACAGAGAAAATATTATCACTAAATGATGCGTGAATTCGTAACGTGCTGACGTAAAAAAGTTTTTTTCAAAAATTCACCATAAATCTAAATATTGTTCTAGAAACTTCCAATTTGTTTCAAAATGAAGATAAATGATTGAATATTACTATACTGTAAGAGTTTTAGCTTACAATTGCAGTTTTCGACCATTTCGAACGAGTTAAAGTTGACCAAATGTCAAATTTTTTTTATATATTTTTTTTATATGCAAATACAGTGTTCCCCCCGTATTCGCGGACTCACACATTCGTGGATTTTTCTTTGGAACCTACCTAAGTGTATTTTGATGTTTATTTTCATGACTAAATATATTTTAAATACTGTAAGTTTAATAAGTTTAAATTATATCACATAATAAAAATAATAATTCTCTCTCTCTCTACTACAAAGATTTATGTTTTTTTGTATGATAAATAAATGATTTACTATTTTCAAATATTAATATTAATTTATACAGCAATAATATCAATTCATTAAAGAAAATACCATAGTGAATTAGTAAGATTTTAGCTTATAAATTTAAAAAATTACGAAAGAATGAAGGAAATCCCAGTCATATTCTTTCTCCAACTCCAGGTACTAAAACTCAGATATACGTATCAAGTTAAGTGACTGGAGGGGGAAGGAGCTGTTTTGTTGCTGCCATCAAGTGCTCATGAAATTTCCACCCTCTCTCTCTCTCTCTTCTCTCTCTCTCTCTCTCTCTCTCTCTCTCTCTCTCTCTCTCTCATTTACTGAGACTCGAGACTCAAGATTTTTTTATAGTACTTTTACTATTTGTTTTTAATACTTTCAAATAATAATAATAATGAACCAAACAAAAACTTCTTTCAGTTTTCTTCTGAAGATTGAAAAAGAAACCCACAAATTCAATTTGTAACTTGTTTACATTTAGTTTTACTCCACACTCGAGTACTTTCAGGCCCTTCTGTGGCCCATTCTCAAGAGATGTTTGGGATGTTAGCCTGGGACAGCACAACGAGAAGAAGTTCCAGAAGACTGCTGGGCCTTGACCCAGGCTAACATCCCAAACATCTCTTGAGAATGGGCCACAGAAGGGCCTGAAAGTACTCGAGTGTGGAGTAAAACTAAATGTAAATACTTAGAAGTAAACAAGTTACAAATTGAATTTGTGGGTTTCTTTTTCAATAATAATAATAATAATAATAATAGTAATAATAATAAAAGTAACTGTAATTACAAAATTCATATTAGGTGATAGTATTTTAAAGAAATACAATAGTAATCTATCCATGTCACTTTTAATTAAGGTTCTCTCTCTCTCTCTCTCTCTCTCTCTCTCTCTCTCTCTCTCTCTTTTGCCACACAAGATAATGTCATAGTGGTAACTCCCTCCCTCTCTTTCGCTGGAAGCGTTATAAGTATTTTTTGAGAGAACAGAGATAAACACTCTCTCTCTCTTTTTACCGAGATGAAAGAATTTTTATGGTACAGGCGGCCCGCAGTTAACGGCGCAATCACTCAACGGCGAATCTGTTTTACGGCGGTCGTCAAAAATATTCATTACAAAAATAAGGCATTTTAAAGGTATCTTTACGGCACAATTTTCAGTTAACAGCGCCGCTAGCGCAGTTGTCTAACGAGTTCATATATTTGTAGACATGCCGTTCAGACCAAAAAGGTTATGCAAATTATATTAACAAATTTTATGGAGAGATACTACATAGGTATTAGGGCAAAATATATGCCTCTGACACTGTTCTATGCCAAAAATATCGAGTTACATAAGTGCAAATTTAGCTATGGATGTGTCGATATATAAATGTTCATGCTTTTGTTTAAAATGTGTATGAAAATGTATTACGTGAAAGGTATTTTTATTTCTGTACAGAAATATGATACAAAGGCAGCTTTTGAAACTGCCCTTCACGTTATCAAATACGATGTTTTTTCATGTTCTTTCTTGTGAGCCGCCGCCTGCCGCTCTTCCGAAAATATTGATTTAAAAAAAAGTGCAAATTAGCGATCGATGTGTCGATTTTATAAAAGTTTATGCTTTTATGTTTAAATGTGTATGAAAATGTATTACGAATAGGGTATTTATATTTCTGTGCAGAAATATGATAAAAAGGCAGCTTTTGAAACTGCCCTTAAAGTTATCGACTACGATGTTTTTTCAAGTTCGTTCTTGTATGCCGCTGTCTGCCACTCTTCCGAAAATATAGAGTTAAAAAGAGTCCAAATTTAGCGATTGATGTGTCGATTTTTTAAATGTTTATGCTATTATGTTTAAAATGTGTATGAAAATATATTACGTAAAGGTATTTTCATCTTTGTACAGAAATAAGATACAAATTAAGGCAGCCTTTGTAACTACGCTCCACGTTGTCAGCGGATGTTTTTTAATGTTCGTTCTTGTCCGCCAGTACCGAAAAATGCATTGTGTTATTTTATTAATTATGCATCTTTTCCATAAATCCTTTAAAAAGTTGTACATTATTTCACTGTATCCAAGAATATTGTATGTATTCTCATATTATTGTATTTTAAAATACTACGGCAAATTTAAGCCAGTATTCCGAGGAGCGGCCAATGTTGTGGTTTGAAATCAGCTGATGAATACGCGTTTGTTTCACCATAACGCAATTCTGAGCGAATGCTCTTGCTTCTAGTTAGCATAAACGAATATCTAGATACTTGACTTATATGAGACAAAGTTATTTTTCCTTATACAGCGTGTTTTTAGGTGGAAATACTTATTGAATATGTCTCGTTGTGAATGTGAACTACTATTTTTTTTGTTAACAGATTACGTTGGCGGCATGTTTATTGCGTAAAAAATTATGTGATTCTGTTCGCAATAATCCTTTATATCATCGTAATACGAACTTTACGTTATTTATCTTATATCGGCGTGAAACCAACAGTAAAATGTGTTCTTTCAAGTACAGTAGTTTTGATTCAAATGATTTTATCCAAATTTTATCTACAGTTGTGTTTGATGGCAGACGTTTACTGCAGTTTTATCCTTGTTGCCGATGTACGATAATAGTCATTAGCAGCTTGAACAGTTTTCTCAGCTTCAGTTATAACTAGGTGTAAATTTAACAGTATATTTCCCGATTGATCTTTAATCTATATTGATCTCTGATCTATAGCAAATAAAGTTATTACATTAAGATATCTCAGTTCTATTCTATACATAACGCCATTTATAACAAATATGGTAATGTTGTACTGTAGTACGATGATTGAAATACAAGCCAAACAGATGTTATCCAGTTCGGTTGTACTTAGAAAAAAAAAAAGTAGTTTCTCGTTCGGTTGTTCATGGCTGTAACTAGAAGATGGATAAAGTTAGGCTATTGTAATTTGATCTCTCATAAAATCGGACTATTGTAAGACTAATGATCGTAACCTGAACACTACAGCTATCTGTACACTGTATAAACTTTATTATATCTTTACATACTCTAGACACCCACACGTACTGTACAGTAAATTCTATAGTACTAAACTGCATAAATATAATTTTACTTATTGCGCTGTTGTGGGATTACGGCGCCTTAGACTGGGCTAGTTTCGAAAGAAGGTATGCGGTGGCCGTAGGCTTTAAAATCGCTCAGCGTCGAAAATCGCTTGGCGTCGGTGGCCAGGAACGGAACCCCTGCCGCTAACCGAGGGCCGCCTGTACTAGTATGTAAAATGTTTATTGATAATTTCAGTTATTTAATAATAATTATGAATTTTGTAATAATAATTACAAAATTCATAATGGTAGTATTTTAAAGAGATGAAAATGACCTTTCCATTTCACTTGTAAGGATAACCCCTCTTTCTTACTGAGAAGAGAATTTTTTATGGTAGATGCACATGTTTATTTTATTTTCAAATAATAATAATAATAATAGAAGTAGTAATAATATGATAACTAATTTCAAATGAAAATTCTTCCCTTTGTCTTTCTCTGTATCAATTTCCCTACCTCAACTCCAGTGACGCTCGGAGCTGGGATAGTAACAATGCCATACAATGGTCAACGAATTTAGCGGTTTTATGTAATCTATCTATCCTCTCTCTCTGCTATTGGCTGTTTATATATTTCTAATGGTAAAATGTTTAAGATTACTTTAAAATGATATTAATAATACCAATTCAATGGTATATTTGATGTAGGATAATACTTTAAGTAGACATTTGGTATTTATGATTTCACTTCCCTTGTAAAAAGAAAATGGATGTCTCAAATAGTAACAGTATGAAAGAAAACGTGCATGACTGAATACGTACTTATGGGGGAACTGAATTATTTTCACATACGTAACTAAGTCATTCAGTACGTACATAGTATGTATTTATGTATAAACATAAAATGTAAGATTTACTTTAAAACAGTATTAATAATATTTCAAAGATTAATATGAACCATAATAGGATATTTTATGTATATTTGATGAAGGATGGTCTTTTTAGGGATACTTTGGTGTTTGCATGCTTAGGATACGAGTTTATGAGCATTTTTAGAGGGGGATTCCAAACATTCGCGGATTCTAACTATTCGCGGGGGGGTCTGGTACGCATCCCCCGCGAATACGGGGGGACCACTGTATTACAAAAATGAGAAAAGCTACAACCTTCAATTATTTTTTGTTGTTATTCTACATGAGATTGTGCACATTTTCGTATTTAAAACTCTATGAAATGCCTTATATGAAATGGAGCAAATATTCCGAGAATGCGACGTACGCATTTCGGAGATTTGCGGCAGAGAACCCGCGCGAGGAGGGAAGGAAAGTTTTTTTTTTTTTAAATTCACCATAAATCTAAATATTGTGCTAGAGACTTCGAATTTGTTTCAAAATGAAGATAAATGACTGAATATTACTAGACTGTAAGAGTTTTAGCTTACAATTGCGTTTTTTTACCATTTCGGTAGAGTCAAAGTTGACCGAACGTGGTTTTTTTCTATTTATCGTGATTTATATGCAAATATTTCAAAAATGAGAAAAGCTACAACCTTCAATTATTTTTCGTTGTATTCTACATGAAATTGCACACATTTCCATATATAAAACTTTATGTAACAGCTAATTTAAAATGGTGCAAACATTACGACAATCGCACGTATGATTTTTTCGGAAGAGTTACTGCGCGGACGTAAGGAATTTTTTTTTTCTTTTCCATAAATTCACCATAAATCCAAATATTATGCTAGAGACTTCCAATTTGTTGCAAAATGAAGGTAAATGATTGAATATTACTAGAATATAAGAGTTTTAGCTCACAATTGCGTTTTTCAACCATTTCGGTAGAGTTAAATTTGACCGAAGGTTGAAATTTTGGCACATCGTTATTTATATGAAAATATTTCAAAACTGATAAAAGCTACAACCATGGGTTGTTTTTAGTTGTATTGTGCATGAAATTGCGCACATTTCCACATATAAAACTTTATGTAACGGCTAATTTTAAATGGTGCAAACATTACGACAATCGCACGTATGATTTTTTAGGAAGAGTTACAGCGCAGACGTAAGGAAAAAGTTTTTTCATAAATTCACCATAAATCGAAATATTGTGCTAGAGACTTCCAATTTGTTGCAAACTGAAGGTAATTGATTGAATATTACTAAAATATAAGAGTTTTAGCTTACAATTGCGTTTTTCAACCATTTTGGTAGAGTCAAAGTTGACCGAAGGTTGAAATTTTGGCACTTATCATTATCAAAACTGATAAAAGCTACAATCATGAGTATTTTTTGTTGTTGTATTCTACATGAAATTGCACACATTTTCATATATAATACTCCATGTAACGGCTAATTTAAAATGGTGCAAAAATTATGTCCAAGTGACAAAATAATTTCTGAGATGTGTCACTGATACTTTTTAGTGCGATAAGAAAGAAATTCGCCCTTGCGCGCCTGCGTAACAATTATAAACAAAACAACACCTTGATCCATGAACTCCCAGCATCCCCCAAGGCGCGTGATTCAAAAGTTTTCGGCTGGTAGGCCTAAAAGTATTTTTCCGCGAATTTTTAAAAAAACTTTACTATGTCAACGTAAAATACGTCCAATCGGCACCCGACAGACAATTTATCTCGACGTAAAATACGTCCAATAGGCGTTTAAGGGTTAACAAAGTTACTGCACTTTTCTAAGATGATATCCCTTGAGAAACTTCATTTAATTTCTGAAGGACGTACTAGTACAGGCGGTCCCCGGGTTACGACGGGTCCGGCTTACGACGTTCCGAGGTTACGACGCTTTTTCTTAAATATTCATTGAAAAATCGGCCCTGGGTTACGACGCTTGTTCCGAGGTTACGACGCTGACGCTTCCGACGCTCCGAGTTTACGATGCTTTTAAAAAACACATACTATGATAAGATAAGAATCCTTTATAGTTTAGCACAGTTTCTCTCTCTCTCTCTCTCTCTCTCTTAGTATGATAAATAAATAATTTACTATTTTCAAATATTAATATTAATTTATACAGCAATAATATCAATTCATTAAAGAAAATACCATAGTGAATTAGTAAGATTTTAGCTTATATTTAAAAATTATGGAAGAATGAAGGAAATCCCAGTCTTCTTGAAGTAACTTCCAGTAACCTTTTTCGAGATCCAGGTACTAAAACTGTCAGCTATATATCAAGTTCTGTGACAGCCAGGAGGGGGAAGAGCTGGGGGAGAGCTGCAGTGTTGCAATCTCTCTCATTTACTGAGACTCGAGATTTTTTATATACTTGTACTATTTGTTTTTTAAAAAATAACTTTCAAATAATAATAATAATAATAATAATAATAATAATGAAATAAATAAGTAATAATAACAATTACAAAATTCATATGTGATAGTATTTTAAAGAAATACAATACGTACTAATCTATCCATGTCACTTTTAATTAAGGTTAACTCTCTCTCTCTCTCTTTTGCCACACAAGATAATAATGTGTCATACATAGTGGTAACTCCCTCCCTCTCTTTAGCTGGAAGCGTTATAAACAGAGAGATAAACACTCTCTCTCTCTCTCTCTCTTTTACCGAGATGAAAGAATTTTTATGGTACTAGAATGTAAAATGTTTATTGATAATTTCAGTTATTTAATAATAATAATAATAATAATAATAATAATAATAATAATAATAATAATAATAATAATAATAATAATAATAATAAAACTTTAATTACAAAATTCATAATGGTCGTATTTTAAAGAGATGAAAATGACCTTTCCATTTCACTTGTAAGGATAATTCCTCTTTCTTACTGAGATGAGAGGATTTTTATGGTAGATGCACGTGTTTATTATATTTTCAAATAATAATAATAATAATAATAATAATAATAATAATAATAATAATAATAATAGAAGTAGTAATAATACGATAACTAATTTCAAAAGAAAATTCTTCCCTTTGTCTTTTTCTGTATCAATTTCCCCACCTCAACTCGAGTGACACTCAAGCTTAACAATGCCATACAATGGTCGACGAATTTAATGGTTTTATGTAATCTCTCTCTCTCTCTCTCTCTCTCTCTCTCTTACTGAGATGAGATCATTTTCATGGACGTGTATGTAATAAGTTTATCATTAATATTTTCCAATAATAATACTATAAGTAAAAATTCATATCTGAGTATTTTAAATACAATAATCATTCCATTTCACTTTTAAATACTGTAAGGACAACTCTCTCTCTCTCTCTCTCCACAAGATACTTGTCATACATTTGGTGTTTCTATTTCTTCCTTTTATCTCTCTCGCTCTCAGCAAAAGAATTGATAGACAGACAAACATAATTGCACAGTCCTCTCTTTCTCTCTTCTCTGGAGAAATATATGTATTTATGGGGGGGGGGAAAAGTGCCTACAGACGTTCATTTCAATCTATTGAAACCTAAGGAGTTATTTTTCTCTCTCTCTCTCTCTCTCTCTCTCTCTCTCTCTCTCTCTCGTCTCTCTCTCTCTCTCTGCTCTCTCTCTTGTATTTTAATGAAAATATACAGTAATCTGTGAATACACAGTGTTGCACATGAAAAAAAGTAAATTAGTGATAATTTTAGAGATACGGCCCTAAGAAAAATTGCAAAGTAGTAGTGAAATTTTCCCTGTGGACATGTTTTCAAGAACGTTGTTCCGGCTTACGACGATTTTCGGGTTACGACGCGTCTTAAGAACGGAACCCCCGTCGTAACCCGGGGACCGCCTGTATACTACAATTGGTATAGTTTTCATGCTTTAAAGTGTAAAATCAGTATGGAGATTTTGTGTAACTTATTTATAACTTTGAAAATATATAAAAAGGCAGTACGTAATTCAAAGTGTTTGCCACTATATATAAGACCTTCATGATCAACTAGTAAAACATATCAGTTGCCGTTCTGTGAAAATTACTATCTTAACCTCGGAGAAAAGTGCTGGTACAATTTGTGTACTACATAATTTTAAATTGATTGAATTTTACCTTCATCCTCTGCATACATTACGTACGTTTTCTTAATTTCATTGAATTGTGTACCTTCGTTATAACAGTTATGAAGTTTACCTAGTGAGGCAAAAAAACTTCTTTTATCCAGAGGGTAAAAGAAAATGGCATCCCATGAATTAGGGGTAATATTAGTACAGATACAAAAAATGGATACTATAACTATTTTAATGCCAACCAGTTATTTCTTTTTTAAGGGTAGTAATGTAATAAACTAACTTTTCAATCAAATTACAGTAACTTTTAATTTCATTTAAAGGTTAGCTTAATACTTAGGTAGCATGTTTAGGGTCATATTTACTGTTCAAACTCTAGAAACAAGCATTTATTACTATTTTTAGAGACCGTGCCAAACTTACGTGAAACTTCCCCTACGCAAGGGGGTCTGGAACCTAAGCCCACTTAAGTTCGGGGTATTACTGTATGATAAAAGCAAAGGTTGGTCGCCTTTCACAAGACTGTCAGTACACCATGCATGGAAATCATAAATTTTAATTTTCTTTAATCAAATTTAAAAGGGGGTATCAAAAAGTATACTGCAGATTAAATTTTTGTTATTCCATCAATTACTATTGGCCCTAAAGTGTCGAATGTGCATGTGAAAATTTTTTCAACTTTATTTGAGGCATTCTTTTATTGTTCTCTTCTTTCTACCATGTCAATAAGCAGTACTATATGCTATATTAACCTTCTTAAAAATGTATTCAAATACAGTTACCACTTGCCAAGCATTTCATGTAAGGATGTTTTCAAGTTTTTAAAGATACAATGTATTTGCAACACAAAATGGCTTTCAACAGCCTATCAAGCATAAATGCCTATATTTGTAAACTGTAATCCAAGTCACACAACCTGCTTCACCCAACAAGATGATATAACTAATGCATACACTCACATCATGCATATGATGCCTGAATTATCTAATTCTTTGTGTATAACCAAGAAGTAAGTGCCAAGAAAGGAGGGGATTACAAGTTATGATTATAAGAGTTTTATTACACTTTTTTCTGTTGTAAAAATATTGTTAATTCATATCATCACTTTTACAATTACTGTATTTAGCAGTTTAATCAGGGCACTAAACTAATTATCTATCACATGGCTTAAACCTAATAATCATACAACTGAACTGCAAATAAGGATGAATAATGAAGGAATGGAACAGCTGCGTCTACATGGAAATGAAGAACCTGTTCACAAGTGGACTAACAACCTTTAGTAGTACTCTTAACATAAAAATTCCAAAGGTACACTCACCAACTATACTAAGACATGATGAAAGTAAGTACCCTGGAGACATCTCCAATGTGTGGCACAAAAATTAGGAATGAAAATTATGAAACATATGCAGATAACCAACTCTTTGTCCAGTCAGTTTTGGCAAAACACAACAAATTTTTAATCAATTTGTATTTTTCAAAGCTAACAAACATTTGGTCTTAACAATACGATAATCTTCTAGCACAATCTGGAAACCGGTTAAAAACAATCAAAGGTTGTAAAACAAGGAATCTGTGCCATCTGGCAACTCATGCATTTACAAGGTGGATGTTGGTCACTAACCAGGCTTCAAACCTCATAATGCACCAGTCTTTCTTCAACCGCTTTGGAGAGTTGTGTATTGCTTTGCTCTCCTTTTCCCGAGCTGGTTTTATTAATTGTAGCCTGTGCATTGTTCAATTTTATTCAGCCCAGAAGTTCCATGGAAGTCAACGTGTTTAGACAGTCTTCATTGTTTTCCGTGTTGACCTTCCTTGGGACAGATGCAAATTGCAGTAGATGCAACTTTTCCTGTGTTATCACTTGTTATGAGTGTTACGGTGGTCCGTCTCCCAGGGGGTACTGCCATTTTATGGAGACTGGGCCCAGTTACTTGGTAGGTATCTGGTGTATTTTGGTATTTTCTTGGATATAGGTATTATGTATCCTTGTACTGCTGGTAGGACTCCTTCAGGGGCTGGTGTAGACTACATTGTTTCAACCATCTCTGTGGTCTTCATCAGGACACTGGTGAGGATGAACTGGATGAATACCGAGTTCGGATCGGTTTTTAAAGGAGGAGTAGGTTGTGGTGTCAAATTCAGTACTTATTCATCACTGGATGCCTGGGGGCATCCTTCTTGGCCTAAGCTGTCTCTTATGCATCGATGGTTGGGGCTGGTCTTGCATGTGAGTGCCATATTAGTGCTGAGAAGGGGCAGGCAAATTTCGCTCTACAGCAGCTAAATTTTGTATAGTGGTCCTGTTGCAAGGGGTGCTTGTTGCGAGTCTGCTGGTAGCTGTAGGGAACAGAAAAGCTGGTAGCTGTAGGGAACAGAAAAGCCTCTTGGGTGATATTCATTGATGGTTTTTCTTTTTCTATATGCAAGGCTTCCGAGAGGCGCAGTCTGCAATGGTCTGTGGCTTGATCAATAATTTCAACATTAAGAGATAAAATCTTGTCGTTTCATTCGTTGGTTGTGGGCAGTTTTAGCATGATTGAAGATTGCTCCCTCTTGAGCATGGCAGGAAATTCTTCTCAAAGAACAAAACACGGGCACAAACCAACTGGCTTGAAAGGGGAACAAAGCGACAGCATCTTACTCTCCAAGGCAGTGCATGGTCTCAGACCAGCTATCACCTCATAAGCACAGGAGTTGCCAGATCTCACAGATTCCTTGCTTACAATCTTTGATTGTTTTTAACTGGTTACCAGCTAGCGCTTAGAAAATATCCTATTGTTAAGACTGAAGGTTTGTTCCGCATATGAACAAATACATCGTGGTCATCCCGATGTAACTGCCAAGGCATCCTTGGACGTGGCTTAAATAATGGTAAATCAAGTTGGTTTTCTTGAGAGGGTCCTGCTGAGGGGTGGCTGGATTATTCTTAATTACCATAAAAACCAAAAATCAAGCAGTTTGACAGTAAAGAATAATCCAGCCACCCCTCAGCAGGACCCTCTCAAGAAAACTGTGATTTACTGTAATTAATGCCTCTATTTTTGCCTCGTCCAAGGATGCTTTGGCAATTACTTCAGGATGACCATGATGCAATCTTCAATCATGCTAAATCATGTGTAATGACAATACCATGTTTAACTTGAGGCAAATTTTAAAGAAATGCCATAAACAAATGTCTCGGGCAGTTCTGTTGTGCGACAGGGTTCCACTAACTCTCAAGCTGATCCTTGCCAGTAAAAAAACAAGTTGGGAAGTAACCTCAGATAGTGCCAGTGAAAAAAACAATGAAAAGTAACCGCAGAAAGGTCCTTGATGCCTTAAGTCATTCTGGAGGGAGATTTTCCTTCCAAACAATAACCTCTCCTCCCTTTCCCCTCCTCTCTGTCTTCCATATGCTAACAAGTGTTTTCCACATAGGTAAGAGTGATGTTAAATGTTCATTTATTCATTCAATTATTTATATTTTTCTCATTGTTTTCTGTATGTAAAGCAGTTTATTCTCTATAAAATTTTATTTTGTCAATATTTTTGGGGGTCTTGAATGCATTAATTATATTGACATTATTCCTTATGGGAATTATTGTTTTGGATTGTGTGGGAGGTTCTGGAACGGATTATGTACAAAAACAGAGGTTCCACTGTACTTACAAAATGATGTGTACAAAATTCTTTCCCCTCGTCTTTCTTTTCAACTCATCAGCTCAAAGTCCAGAGCTGTCAAATATGTCAAGTAATGTGACAGGAAGGGGAGTGTTGCCAATTATGAGTCAATAATTTTTAACATAATTCTCTCTCTGTCTCCATACATATGTAATCTTCACACACTCCTATAATTTTAAAAACCATTTATTTATTTTTTAAGGGTAATGTATTAAGCCAACTTTTAAAAGTAATTACAGTAACTTTAATTTCATTTTAAAGTTAGCTTAATACTTATATGAAGATAACTTTTCTCTCTCTTTCTCATTCGTAATTAATTGTAGATAATTTTTAATTTATCTATTTTTACCTTTGCCGTCTACAACTGTAAATACGTTGTTCTAAATCATACACATAACTATGAGTTGTATTAGTCCAAATAAAAAGCACTGTTTGTTTATGAAAAGGAATTTCAAAACAGACAGAATAAAAATTTCTTAAAAGTGGTTGTGAAGTCTTCTAAAAATAGATTGTTTGGTCGGAAGGGGGAAAGAATAGAGAAATACATTGTTCAAATGAAATCTTCACACCTATATTTTAACCAACCACTTATTTCTTTTTTTAAGGGTAATGTATTAAGGTTAATTTTAAATGAAATTACAGTAAATTTAATTTCATTTAAAAGTTAGCTTAATACGTAGGTGGGATAATCAGGGTCATATTTAGTATTCAAACTCTAGAAGTAACATTATTAGCATTTTTAGAGACTGTGCCAAACTTGCGCAAAAATTCACCTTGCACGAGAGAGTCTGGAACCTAACCTAGCATAGTTCAGGGTAAACAAATACAAATACCATAAATATTCTCTCATCTAAGTTAAAAGACACACAAAAAGCTTGAAAACCTATAAATCACAAAAAATTAAACACTTTTGCTGGGTTACTCGAGGATTCACAAACGTTCGCTTATGTGTGAAGAACTCACGTATGATAATTAGTTAGGTTTCAATAAAAAGTACGCACACCTAGAATCATGTAAGATTGAGGTAGTGCTACTGTAAAACATTCCATAACCTATAAGGTGGTGTATGTTATGAAAATGGTATTCTCTATGCAGCCAAACATGGGCATCAGGGATTCACTGAGAGAATGAAAGAAATGTGAAGAGGTGTGCTGTTGCACACTGGAAAGATCATGTAAATGACAAAGTTGGAGAGTATCTGTGTAAGTTTCTCTCAGACAAGGAAATTAAAAACTTAAAACTCACCAGATCTTGCGAGACTGCAGTAGAATCCTGTTTTCCTGTACAAATTTTACAGTTTACATCATACATATGGTTTTTGTGACCTGATGAAGTGTCGCCTAGGAGTCCCATTACAGGGTCAGTTGGCAGGGCGTTAATAGTTTCTGGTGCTGTCAGAAAAAATTGCAAAATAACATGAAATTGATAATTTCCAGTTTATTCCATTAACAGTAGAACATTTTAAGAAAATAATCCAAACCCTACTTTACTTGACCAGCTATGTGAGAGTCTATTAACATACTTTTATAACTGCACCTATGACTAAATCACTAAAATACTTTCATAAGGACCTTTTGTTCTGTAAACTTACAAGAGCTAATTTCCATAATGATTATCACCAAATTAATAAGAAGTAAATACATTAGTTGATGAATAAAATATTAAAAGTATTTGTTTAAAAAATAAAAATACTCATACATAGGTTAATACAGATGGAACTAGTCTGAAATTCAATAATGAACACAGCAACTTCATTATGTGGAATTAAATGACTATTGCAAATATTTAGAACTCAGCAATGAAAATCTTAGGTAATACTTTAAAAGAAAAGTAAAATTTCCAATGATAAAAAACAATAACGCCTACCTTTTTCTTTGTCTTTGATAAATTCATCCTTATCAATTTCTATTTCACCTTTATGCGATTTCATTATGTACTGATTTCCAAGAGATATCATATCCAGTTCATACTTCTCAATTGCTTGCAACTCCTGTAAAAAGAGAAATACATGTGACATATTTTCTTTAATAAACATTTTTATTTAAGATCTCAGCCTTTTCATCTGAGAATTGTTTCAGTTTATTTCTCCTTTCTACTAAGGAGAGCATACTGAATATTTTCACCATGACAAATATAAATACAATGTCTATAATTACTACATCACTTAAAGCCACCTTCCATTATGATCTTTGCTAGGACTCCAAATTCCTAATCATCAGACTTTGTTTCTTCACTTCCAGTCTGCAGATTATCAAGTAGTATAACCAGACCACTGAAGCACTGAATTAATTAACTTAGCTTTCACAATATATGAGGTGCCATTACATTTTAACTTGCAGGCAAAGTCAAACATCTACAAGCATGTTGGGTATACTTGGGGTTTCAGACTTTCCCACAAAAACAAACTAGACCTCAACATCTTTACAAATAATAGATATGCAGTTTTCCTGTGAGCTCAACTTCAATTGTACAGTCATACCCCTACATACGAAGTCCCTACATAGGAAAAATCCAGGTTACGAAGGCAAAGACGAAGATTTTTTTGCCTCTATGTACGAAAATAATTCAGGTTGCGAAAGGGTGTATGTACTGTAAAGTCCGAGATTCGCCCAGGCTACCGAGAACAATCTTAAAACTCTCACGCCGCCAACTCAGTAGACTCGCTACCTTCCTCCCGCTCTCCCATTGGTTCCTGATGCTAGTCAATGCTGTAAGATCCTGCTCTCCTATTGGTCAGCATCTGTCCCATCATGCCTCTAAGTAAAGGTGTTCCTTGACCATTTCCTTGCGGCAGTGTTATCGTAAACACCTGGAATTCATTAATTCACATAGATTTCATTTGTTAATGTAAATTCGTGTTAGTGATTTTGCTTTCTTTGTATTGTAAGTTACTTTATTGTGTTGTGTGTGAACTTGATTACTTATGTTATTAGCCATGGGTCCCAAGAATGTTGAAGTTCACGGAAAGAAGAGGATGCTGTCTATGGAGACGAAGATGGAGATAATCAAGAGGTGTTAATGTTTTCTGCCATTTGTTAATGTGTTTTCTAAAATTCAGTGTTAATGTTTTCTGCCATTTTGTAATGTGCTCTGTCGCCACTTTCGGACATCGCCTCACTCGAAAGGTGAGGTTCCACATTTTACTACATACGTACGTACATGTATGTACAGTATTTCTTGTACCCTGTACACTAATACAGTTTATTTACAGGTACAGTCCCGGTTAGGTTAGGTATTGAATGGTCCAAATTGATGTATTTCATTGTTTATTAATCAGTTTAGCTTTATTATAAAATTTACTGTGGTGTTTTTGTAGGGCTTGGAACGAATAAGGCAATTTACATGTAAAATATAGTTCTAGATACGAAAAAATCGGGTTACAAAGGCCGCTTCGGAATAGATTAATTTCGTAACCTGATGCACTACTGCATTTTTTAATTTTTAAAAAATTGCAGCCATAAAATCTTATCATGGTAAACACCTTACATATATCTACTGTTAATGAAGTCCTAACTAATTATTTGCACTTCACCATACATGATTTCTAAGACTAAAACCTAGTCTGAAATTCAACTATAATTAACACTTAAGATTGTTTTCATCAAGTGCTTTTGATTTTAGCTTTATAATGGCAGTAAGCAGTGATCACTGCTGACATCTATTTATCTGTAAGATCCAATCATCTTACAGTGTTTTAATAGCCATGTGATCTACTTTGTTTTAATGACTTAATAGCCATGTGATCTGTTTAGTTTCCATGACTATCACTGGGAGGTGTTCAAATCTATTTGTGGGTGTTACTCTAGAAGTAGGAAGAATACCTCTAATAACAAGATTACTTGTACAGTAGTGCCTCAGGATACAAAATTAATCCGTTCCGAAGCAGCCTTCGTAACCTGATTTTTTTGTATCTCGAACTACGTTTTACATGTAAATTGCCTAATTCGTTCCAAGCCCTACAAAAACACCATAGTAAATTTTATAATAAAGCTAAATTGACCAATAAACAATGAAATACGTACAACAATTTGGACCATTCAATACCTAACATAACCTTTATTGTAGTACATACCTGTAAATAAAGTGTGTTAGCATACAGGGTACAAGAAATACTTTACGTACATGTAGTAAAATGTGGAACCTTACCTTTTGAGTGAGGCGATCTCCGAAAGTGGCGACAGAGGGCAGATGGCAGAAAACATGAACACTTAATTTTACGAAACACATTACAAAATGGCAGAAAACATTAACTTTACAAAACACATTAACAAATGGCAGAAAACATTAACACTTAACTTTACAAAAAAACTTAGATATATATATATTTTTTATTTTTACATTTTTTTTTATATAAAATTTCAATTTCTTCACAACTTTCAACTTTGTTTTTTCGTATCACTTGGATCTTCCTGTTTGCTTACTACTAAAGGCCTCTTTAAAAAATAACTATCCAAGGAAGATTGCTTCTGCCTGTTTTTCAAAATGTCATACGACCTGTGTAAGCCTTTACGGGGTGTCTCTTTTCTACAAATGATTGCACTTTATGAAAAGCGGCTAGAGCATACTTAATTTCTGCCGTTGTCATAGGGTCCTCCTTCTCTTCCTCGCCGCTGCTAGAGAACTCCTCTTGAACGACATTATGTTGCATGGCCTCCAACTCCTTCAGGTCATCCGTCGTAAGCTCCTCTTGGTGCTCCTCGAGAAGGTCGTTGATGTCGTCCTTGTCGACGACCAGCCCCATGGACTTGCCGAGTGCAACGATCTCGTCAAGATCTGGTTGGGAAACAGTTTCGGGATCGTTAACCGTTTCTGAATCTGCGGCACCAGCTTCGCCCACGTCGAATCCCTCGTCTCGGGCGGGTATGGCATCAGGCCAGAGTTTCCTCCACAAGGAATTCAAGGTTCGCCTCGAAACCTCCTGCCAAGCTTGGTCGATGAGTCGGATGCAAATGACGATGTCGAAATGCTCCTTCCAAAATTGACGCAAGGTGAGGTTTGTGGTATCGGTGATGTCGAAACATCTCTTGAAAAGATGTTTCGTGTACAGCTTCTTAAAGTTCGCTATCACTTGCTGGTCCATGGGCTGGAGGAGAAGGGTGGTGTTGGGCGGAAGAAAAAGAATCTTGGCGAACGAATTTTCCGCTAGGATATCTTCCTCGAGGCCAGGAGGGTGGGGAGGGGCATTGTCCAACACCAGCAGACATTTCAGGAGGAGGCACTTATCTTCCAAGAATTTCTTCACTGTCGGGCCAAAACACAGATTTACCCACTCCATGAACAAAAGCCTCGTTACCCAGGCTTTTGCATTAGCCCTCCACATCACTGGAAGCTTCTCCTTCAGCAATTTGTGGGCCTTGAAGGCTCGAGGAGTCTCGGAATGATACACCAGTAGGGGCTTCACCTTACAATCTCCACTGGCGTTGGAACAAAGTGCGAGCGTATGCCTGTCTTTCATAGGCTTATGCCCGGGTAGCTTCTTCTCTTCCTCCGTGATGTACGTCTGATGAGGCATTTAAAAAAAAAAAAAAAAAAAGGCCAGTCTCATCACAGTTGAAGACTTGCTGAGAACTGTAGCCTTCCTTGGTCCTCATCTCGTCGAACGTCTTTATAAAGGCTTCGGCCGCTTTCGTGTCCGAGCTGGCAGCCTCCCCATGCCGCACCACCGAATGGATGCCAGTCCATTTACAAAATTTCTCAAACCAGCCATGCGAAGCCTTGAACTCTGGGGTTGGCGTTGATGTCCCTTCCCCTCCGTCGTCTTCCGCCTGGGCAATCAAATCGCTGAAAATAGCGCTGGCCTTGTGGGAGATTGCCGTCTCCGTTATCGTATCGCCAGCGATTTCTTTGTCTTTTATCCAGACAAGAAGCAGCCGTTCCATCTCGTCGTGCACGTGGGTTCTCTTGCTGGACAAAATAGTGATGCCCTTGGAAGGTGTAGCTGCTTTGATGAAATCCTTCTGCTTAAGGATGGTGCCTACTGTCGACGGATTTCGGACGTATTCCTTGGCAATCACACTCAATCGCATACCAGCTTCATACTTCTTGATAATCTCCATCTTTGTCTCCAAAGAGAGCATTCGCTTCTTTCCGTGAATTTCCACTTTCTTGGCACCCATGACTACGTATATACTGTACGTAATTTACGTATAAGTAGAATAGTTTTCACACAATACGATAAAGTACGTATACTGCAACGAAATCACTAACGAATTTACGTTACTAACAAAATCGTTAAACCGAACGAATACCGCGTGCGTATGATAACGATGCTGCTCCTTGACTAGCATCAGGAACCAATGGGAGAGCAGGAGGATGGTGGCGAGTCTATTCAGTTGGGGGCGTGCCAGTTTCAAAATTGTTATCGGTGGTTCAGGCAAATCTCGGACTGTACAGAAACCTTTCGTATCTTGAAAACTTTTCGTATGCAGAGCTGTTAAATTTTTCGTGTTAGCTTTCGTATCTCGAGTTTTTCGTAAGTTGAGCCTTTCGTATCTCGAGGTACAACTGTACTTTTATTTTCGTGCAGCAGCCAAATCATGAAAACAGAAAGGAATTGTTATCTAATATACTTTTGTTTGCTGATCTGATGAAGGGGAAATTGAAGACAGGAAAGAATTTATAAAATATTTGTGACATAATAGATATAAACTTAAGCACAACACAAACATAGGAGACATAAAGTAAGCAAGGGAGCCATTTCAATGACAATAATCTACTAATACTAATAGGAGCAGCATTGTTAGTTATAAAATGTTAAGTTGCAATAAGTACATGTGTATCTTCAACCTAGTAGGATAGATGGAGCAATCAATAGCGAGTACTCGATAGTTTAAGGTATATCAGGTGTTTAAATTAGTATTAAAATAGACAGTTAGCCTATAAGAGTTTTTATAGGTAGCACATCTTTGGTTTTTTTAAACTGCTGAAGTAAGTATTTGGGGTGGGTATAGCATAGGGTTTTTTGAGGTGTGTGATAACACGGATATTTGCTTATCGTGAGCGGTTGTGGCCCCCAACCTTCGCGATTATCGAGGCCCCACTGTACAATGATATATATAACTTTATTTCTAAGCCGTTGGAAATGTATGCAAACCATCGAAGAAACACACCTGCTAGAAGTCATATGTTTACTTAGTATGTGAGTGAAAATTACGCATAAGATTTTTTTAGACAGCTGTAGCTTCCACATCTTTTACGCTATATCGGTCATTCTGGCCTTGTTTTGAGGCTAAGACTGAATTTTGGCACATTGTCAACACAAGTGTAAAAAGACACCAAGAAATGCCATAATGTGTCGGGTAAATGTAGCGGAACACGAAAAACTCTACGCCTTACAAAATGAGCTCTAGCATCAAAACTATTGCACTTACAGTTTTTATGTATTTGTCATCGTATTCTACAACTCTTTAGCTATACAATGATATATAACTTTATTTCTAAGCCCTTAGAAATGTATGTAAACCAGCGAAGAAACACACCTACAAGAAATTAAATTTTTACTTAGTAGGTGAGCAAAAATTATGCATAACGAAAGATTTTTTTTAGACAGGTGTAGCTTTCACATTTTTTAAGCTATATCAGTCATTCTGTCACAAACTGCTCATAATTTATGAGGGCTAAGATTCTTTATCCCTGAGTATATATTTAACTAATAAACTTTGAAAAAAGTTGGTGTCTTTTGTGTTTTTTTTTTTTGGCGAGAGGGGGGAACATGGCGTGAGGTTGTGGGTGATGGAAAGTTTAAACTATGCACAACTTTGCCCTTTGGAACCTATTTCACAATTCCTTTCAGCATTTTGAAATCACTGAAAAAAAAAAAATCTTTCATTAACAAATTCTGAAAATTTCAGCAAAATCAATACACAAATAATGGAGCTAGAAGCGTGAATGTACCAAGATATGACAGGGCAACATGGCGATTTTGAAGTGTAAAAATTAACGATGATTGTGGGAAAGATTGTTGGTGTGAGAGGGCTGGGGGCATTCAGCAAGCGTTGTAAGGCTTTGTTTATGTTCTCCCAAAAAGGGAACCTCGAGGTGCTAATTAGTGATTTATGGCAAATATTTATTTAACTGTACATGTCTGTAGACATTCAGTGCGTCCCATGACGGTGAAGGGTGAGATTTTTGTGGACGTACGGTACGTCCTTTGGCGGTGAAAGGGTTAACACACTATAAATTATCTTATTGCTTGAAAATAGTGACATTAACAAATGACATCAGTCTACCTGGCATTCACTTAAAATTATTCTCCAACTATTCTAAATACATCTGCATGCTAAACCTTTAATTGGAAGCTCCAAAGAACAAATAGTATATTAGTAAAGTATACCTTCTTTTCTTCTCTTTCCCGCCACTCAGCAAGTTCCTTGGAGGCTAACTCTTCTGAAGTCATTTTAGCAAGGTTTGAGGGCGTTATGGTTCCGTTCAATATCTTGCGAAAGAGACCACTGTTTTTAGTGTCCCTTATATTGAACAAAAGGCTCCTATACCGTGACTTGTACTTGAATCCCACATCCTGTAAAATTCAATTACCACATAATCCATTGAACACAGGAATAAACAACAACAAAATTCCACATACCTGTGCAGCAAAACAGTAAAATAATAGAAGTAGTCCCCGGTTACTGGCAGGGGTTCAGTTCCCAACGGTGGGATGGTAACTGAAAATGGCTGACAATAGCACCGATCGCCGGTTATCAGCGCTGATTCTCAATTATTAGTTCCGATAACTGTGCATCGGCACCAAAAATTCAGTTATCATCATTGCTAGACAAGCCACATAAAACCGGATTACCGATAACCAGGGACTGCCTGTACTTCATTGCCATTTCATGAAATTTAACTAGGATCTGGACTTTTGAGCTCCACTCAAAAATAAATTTTTTAAACTTTGACTTAAAAGTGAATTAAACTTTAATACTTTTTTAGTTATAAATATGTTAATAACATCTAAAGTATTTCAATATTTCTTTAAATACTGGTTAAATTTACATGCAATATAGTGAGAGGTACCTTGCTAAAGAACATAAATAATTCCTTTTCAATTTCATCAGCAAGCTCATTAATATCCTCTTCTGTTAAATCTTCAAACTCACTGGTTGCCTCCTTTGACCGCTTCAACAAACATTCTGCCAATGTTTTCTTTACATTATTCCTTACGATGTTTGGATCATTTGCTTTCTTTTCTACAGCCCCAAGTTTTGGCGGTGTCTGAAATTATGCATGAAGAAAATTACAACCAATAATTATATTTACACACTATTCACTTTTGACACAAATAAATAGGTAACATCTTTTAGAATGCAATATAAAACACATTAATCGCTCATACATATCTAACTTCTTCCTAAAAGAGCCGAGATATTAACAATACCTAAGATTAATAGGCATGTCTGGTACACAATTGGAAGCTAAAGGATACTAACACTTTTCATCTTTGTGGAGGACAGTTGCTAAAAACTGGTATACATTTAATTTAACTCATCATTCAAGTGCTACCAGTCTCTGGAAAAAATACCCATCTCATAATTAATTTCAGAAAGGTGCCCTACTGTAACTACAACAAGGAAAAGTATCAATGGATTAATTACAGATTGCATGTTAAGGTTGCAAGGTCTGACTGGAATAAGACCTTGTTAACAATTCATTTGTGAGGTTGAAATTCAAGGATTATACATATACTCACATGATAGTGAACAAGAGAGGGAGGAGGTGAAAAGAACTCTTTCAGTTACCTTAACTCTATTTAATAGGATTTAAAAATGAGAATAATGGGGAATCAGCCATATAGTATTTAAAACAAATGAAGCACTCCACATCCCCACCTACCTCAATTTGTCAAGGATAAAACTCTAAATGGTAACATTAAATTTTTAACTTAGCTATTGGTATACTTAAAAATGGATATTTGACAAATCTCCATCACTAATCTTAAAACTTTTTATGTGCCTCAATAGCATGCTGTTGATGATACTGAGTTCTATACAGTGTCCCTTCAGCTCTGAAAGCAGTTTTCTATTTCTTATTTTTCATCTGTCTCCTCTGGTCTATTCCAACCTAGACAACATTTTGGTACTTTTACCCTTCTCCAATTTTCAGATTTCATTTAAGAAAAATCTCTAAATTCAGCTCTGTGAGTCTGTAAGTATGATAGGATAACTGGTGTAATGTATTCCTAAATAGCTGATCCACAGGATTTGTTCAGAGGGATGACAATCAGATCCTACTTAACAAGTTGAAAGTCTAACAATTTAATGACTACGGAATATAAAGATTCCACCAACATGTTATAATCAAATGTTTCCAAAACTCTGCACACAGTGATTGGGTTATAAGGGTTAATCACCAAGTATTTATACATTCAAGTGTGACCAATTCAGACACAATAAAATTACTTCTATGTAGCAGTCATTGTGGTAAGTGCTACAATCAATGATGGATTTGATATTTTAATAGTTGCTTCACATACGTCATTTCATATGGTATGTCCCATTATTAAATTAGATAGGTCTTAATAGGAGCTAATTTCTTACAGAAATGGCTATATTTGATCTGATCAAAATAGATGAAGCTTTGGCTGATTTTTCATCTTAATTTTCCTTAATGATAGCATGAGCAGGGGTCCAACACAATAACATTTATACCATCTTCATAGAATTTGTACCCAAAAAATCTGACTTACTGAAGAGATAATTTTAGGGCAAAATTTTTAGGAGCTTCTCAAGAACCTCCATACACTTTAAGTATAAACATTGCAATATCTTACTTGTAATACCTTAATAGCTGACCATATTGCAACTGAATTCTGCTGTGAGAAAAGATACTGTGAGACAAAAAAACAAAACATTTCATTATATAATATGCATCAAATCCTACTCTTAATGGACATTTGGAGACATCATCATAAACAGTATAGCATGTACTCTTTCAATGTATTCTACTGTTGTGTTTGGTTTAGAATGCTCTGGGGTACAGTATAAGCATAAATTATTCATAGAGTAAAGTTATAGTTCCAAATTTGCAAGAGATAAGGGTATCAGCATTAAACCATTTGTAATAACTAATACTTCTGCTTCCAAATAATATTTGCATATACACTTTATGATAATTAAAAGGTGTAAAAGTTGTTGTGACTGCATATGAGAGGAAAGTTGAAAAGATGAACTTTTTTAAAAGGGCTTTCATTCAGAGCTTTACGCCTGGATTCATGAACAATATTTTTTATTGTTTTGTCCCTCAAATTATACTGATTTATGAAATTTAGGCTGTCTAGCCAAGCACAGGGGCACTTTCAACCATTCAGAAAAGAAGAAGAAGAAGAAAAAAAAAAGTTTTCGTGGTTGGGGAACAAGATAGAGAGATCCAAAATACATAGGAGATGAAGTACAAGGATCACACTAAAAAGTTACAATTAGAGGTGATGGACAGCATGAATGAGGAAAGGAAGTGGGACGAAAGGCAAAGTTGGAGCTGAAATGATACTGCCTGCAGTACACTAGGTATATTTATGGCACTAGCACCTGATGGCTCTTTAACCTGTCTCCTCTCTACTGTAATGTTTATGCTTAACATGCAATTTTGTAACCTGTATTGCACAAGGTTTAGGTTCTAAAAATTGCTAACAATTAGCAGGCTTAAACAATATTGTCTCACCTTTTTCATGTCTTTAATTGGAGAAGTAACTTTACTAGATGCATCAAGTGCTTTAGCTGGAAGAGACTCTATGCTCTTGAAAGTAACACTGTCAGAAAGTTTAAGCGATTCAATTACCTTAGATGGATCAATCACTTTCTGCTGACCATTCTCCACACTTTTCTTAACTGGACTACTATCAGCACCACTCTTTAACAGATTATCTGCATTTTTCTTAGCAAGGGCTAAATCTAACTCCTCATCTTCGTCTATGGCTGGAAGAATCCTGGGATCATTTTCAATTCCTTCTGTTTCTGTATCTTTCATCACTGAACCTTTAGTTGACACTACCACCGGTTTGGGGGTATTACTTGTCAATGCTGTTTTGCTTACAGTAGCAGATGTGTTGATAAAACCTTTACTAAGAGCTTCAGCAGCCTTGACTATAATGCGGCCATCTGCTGACTTGACAACTGTGAGCTTTTGGGGAGTGGCCTTGACAGGAGTCAGAGAGGATGGTGTAGATACATGAATAATCTTGTTCTGCCTGGAATAAATTAAAGGGCAGAGTATAAAACCTAGAAAAGCAACAATATACAAATATCATAAATACTGTATTATAAACCAGGAAACAATTTTTCTTTACAATTAGTAAAATACTACAAAATGAGAGAAAATGCAAATTCTATATTGATACGCAAACTATTCAAAAGTAAATTAACTTAAATGAGAGAGAGAGAGAGAGAGAGAGAGAGAGAGAGAGAGAGAGAGAGAGAGAGAGAGAGAGAGAGAGAGAGAGAGAGAGAGAGAATCATACACCTATTATGCTCATTCCAGGGCCCAACCTGAAATGAGGTTAGTAGATACATAACTACATAGTAAGTACAATATGCTCTATCATCCAAAAAAGTTTATATTAATTTAATTTCAAATACATCTTACATTACCCTTAGAGAGAGAGAGAGAGAGAGAGAGAGAGAGAGAGAGAGAGAGAGAGAGAGAGAGAGAGAGAGAGAGAGAGAGAGAGAGAGAGATTGTTTACTGAATAACTTACCCTGATATATCAGTGCCGGAAACACTACCATCTGGTTTGACAGTTTTTAATACAGCTCCTGATGTTTTCATCATTCCTGGATGAAGGATGGCATAATTTGGATGGTCTTTCAACCATACTTTTACTTCTCTTAAAGAAGGTGCTTCTGATCCTGTTGAAACAGATTAGTTGTGCTTAAATGTTCCAAATAAATGCTACACAAATTTCAAGAACGACTATTTCAAATCACATAACTTGCACCTGATTTTCAAAGAAATTAATCAATTGCCCTATGCTAGGTGGTGGATCAGATGGAAATTCAGGCAAGAAAGGCTAGTGAACATAAGTCTTACATGTCTAATCCTATAAAAGTAATAGGTAAAATTCATGATGATGGTATGATTAAGATCATAGGTTCAGACATAAAAGTTTAGAATGCACTTTACAGTGATAATCCCCTCACTGTCACATAATTTAAGCTACTATTTTTATATGATATAAAAATGATAGCATAATACACGAGATGGTTACCTGAAAGGATTTTTCCTGTAGTCTTTTCATATACCAACACTCTTGGCTCACTCTTCAGTGTTCCTGGAGTGACTCCTGGGATCTGATGCTCCTCCAAATCCTGACAATAAAGAAATAATAAAAATGTTAAGGGAAAGAATGTGAAAAATTTTCTATTTTTTAGTATTCATTAAAAAACTAACCAACAGTGAACTTACTAAAAAAAAAAAAACTACTGACTTTACACTGTAAAATAACTCAAGGCCAGTTCTAACTGAACTCCATACCACTATTATAAATAGTGTAATGTATGATATTGAAATTGGTTCACATCTTGCCCTAGTTAAAAAAGTTTCCTGTATTCTGCAATAGTATTTGTTCTTCACTTTCAGATAAAAAAATATCATTACCACTTAGTAGGAACAAAATAATCAAATTCAGGGTAACAGCGCAACTAAAGCCACAGTGTTAAATATAATTGTATCTTATGCACCAAATAATCGTAAATGGCCTTAGTTCTGAGCTATTTGTACTTATACTGTTGACAAACCTTTGCAATTTTCATATACATTTTTTTCACTTTATGTGCTCTTGAATTTATTTACTTAAAATGTTGTCATGTGGGTAAATGTAGTTTCATTTGGAAACAAACCTTATCAAAAAGATAGAGACAGTAAAGAGTATAACTTAGAATATTGTATATGTACTGGTAAAATAAGAGCACAGTAATACATAATTCAGGATGCAAATTCACAAACCCCAACAATGTCTTTGACTCAATCTGTTACTTTAAAGGAACAATTCTGACTTCCTGCCACTCACATTAGCACTGAATTTTGGATGAAGTTATACAGGCGGCCCTCGGTTAGCGGCAGGAGTCCCGTTCCTGGCCGCCGATGTTAAGTGATTTTCGACGCTAAGCGATTTTAAAGCCTACGGCCACCGCACACCTTCTTTCGAAACTCTAGACCAGTCAAAGGCACCGTAATTCCACAATGGCGCAATAAGTAAAATTATATTTATGCAGTATAGTACTATAGAATATACTGTACAGTAGTACTGTACAGTACTTATGGCATTGTAAATACTGTAAAGTGAAAAAAGCCTAGCTTCAATCCTTTGGGTGTCTAGAGTATGTAAAGATATAATAAAGTTTATACAGTGTACAGGTAGCTGTAGTGATCAAGTTACGATCATTAGTCTTATGATAGTCCGATTTTATGAGAGATCAAATTACAATGGCCTAACTTTGTTACCGTAGTTGTTATAAATGGTGTTATGTATGGAATAGACTGAGAAATCTTAATGTAATAACTTTATTTGCCATAGATCAAAGATCAATCGGGAAATATACTGTTAAATTTAAACCTAGTTATAACTGAAGCTGAGAAAACTGTTCAATCTGCTAATGACTATTATCGTACATCGACAACAAGGATAAAACTGCAGTAAACGTATGCCATCAAACACAACCGTAGATAAAATTGGGATAATATCATTTTAATTAAAACTAGTGTGCTTGAAAGAACACATTTTACTGTTGGTTTCACGTCGATATAAGATAAATAACGTAAAGTTCGTATTACGATGATAAAAAGGATTATTGCGAACGGAATCACGTAATTTTTTACGCAATAAACATGCCGTCAACGTAATCTGTTAGCGAAAAAAAAAAAAAATAGTTCACATTCACAACGAGAAATTCAATATTTCCACCTAAAAACACGTTGTATAAAGAAAAATAACCTTGTCTCATATAAGTCAAGTATCTAGATATTCGTTTATGCTAACTAGAAGCAAGAGAATTCGCTCAGAATTGCGTTATGGTGAAACAAACTCAATCTCATATTCATCAGCTGACTTCAAACCACAACACTGGCCACTCCGCGGAATACTAGCTTAAATTTGCCGTAGTATTTTATGATACAATATTGTGAGAATTCATACAATATTCTTGGATACAGTGAAATAATGTATAACTTTTTAAATTTGTATCTTATCTATGTACAAAAATGAAAATACCTTTACGTAATATATTTTCATACACATTTTAAACAAAAGCATAAACATTTAAAAAATCGACACATCGATCGCTAAATTTGCACTCTTTTTAACTCTATATTTTCGGAAGACCGGCAGACGGCGGCATACAAGAACGAACATGAAAAAAACTCGTAGTCGATAACTTGAAGGGCAGTTTCAAAAGCTGCCTTTTTATCATATTTCTGCACAGAAATATAAATACCCTATTCGTAATACATTTCCATACACATTTTAAACATAAAAGCATAAACATTTATAAAATCGACACATCGATCGCTAATTTGTACTTTTTTTAAATCTATATTTTCGGAAGAGCGGCAGGCGGCGGCTCACAAGAAAGAACATGAAAAAACATTGTATTTGATAAGGTGAAGGGCAGTTTCAAAAGCTGCCTTTGTACCATATTTCTGTGCAGAAATAAAAATACCTTACACGTAATACATTTTCATACACATTTTAAACAAAAGCATGAACATTTATAAATCGACACATCCATAGCTAAATTTGCACTTATGTAACTCTATATTTTCGGCACAGAACACTGTCAGAGGCATATATTTTACCCTAATACCTACGTAATAACTCTCCATAAAATTTGTTAATGTAATTTGCATAACCTTTATGGTCTGAACGGCATTTCTACAAATGTATGAACTTGTTAGACAACTTTGCTAGCGGCGCTGTTAACTGAAAATTGTGCCGTAAAAATACCTTTAAAATGCCTTATTTTTTTAATGAGTATTTTTGACGACAGCCGTAAAACAGATTCGCCGTTGAGCGATTGCACCGTTAACCGCTGGCCGCCTATATACCCATCATGACCTCCCTAGCATCACAGGATTTTCTGTAAATGGCTTTTGGTAATCAGTCGTCCATATATATACTAATCAGATTCAACGCTGCTTGGCTTTAATGATCAAGATGCACTACTGGATTTGTGACATTTGCTGATGGTCGTCAAACATCCAAGTAACGACAAAATCCAATTGTCTTACTTACTTGAGAGAAAATCAGTGTAATGAATATGCAAGCACATATCCCACTTTCTTGAGATCATAAATTACCGGATTCAGATACTGTATCTGACATAGTTAATTTCCTACTTCTAAAACATATCTAGACCTTTACCTCCATTATACTGTGTTTACTTTTCTAAGATCGCTAGGGTGGGGCCAGGTAGAAAAGGCAGAGTTGTTATATCTACGGGTATGTAGTCCCATTAAATGCTTCCCGCAAATATAATCCTTCTTAGAAGGATTCACTTTAGACCTTGGAAGTCGAGGGAAAGGGTTTGCTTCTTCCCTGTTAACTTTTCTTTTTTCACTCCCAATTCTATTTAGCTATTCCTTCTTTCTTTCTATAATTATAGATACCCTAAACGGCATGCTGCTCTGGTGTTTGGACTTGAGACATAAATTCATAAGTCAATCAATCTATTATGCCCTTAGAAACATTTTCATCAAAATCATCCAAGTAGTCACAGACTCACTTTCCCTCTTCTTTTTTGAAACACTGGGGATTCCACTATATTTCCCGCCTCTCTTGCTTCCTTGTCAAGTCTACGAACAGTCATTTCTGACACTTTTGTTGCTTCAGATGTCCTCTGGATAGCCTTCGAAATATCAGTTACAGGACCTTCATGATGTTTTTATAAAATGAAGTATTTCACGAAATTATACACTATTTCCTTGGCCTCGGGTGGTGGGTGAAGACGTTTACGGGAGTCACTTGGGCTGGGCTGTACATACTTTTCACAGTGGGTGATCGAGAGTGAGTATCCTTTAATGATATTGACCATGACCTTTTAAATCCTCTTAAAAATTATAGGTCCCCTAAACTCAGATCTGGCATCGCCGGGGAAATAATATGCCATATCTCCATTTTCATTAATGAAACCGAGGTTTTAACAAAGAATATACAAAATAAGATATATTCAAAATATCTGATGCAAACAAAAAACCACATTTCAAGAAATGAAAACTATTTCAATAGACTCCATGAAGCTAATATGATTACCATAATATGAAAATTGGCAACGTATGATATCTGTACAAGCCACACCACAGCGATCTTAGAAAAGTAAACGCACTATAGTCACTTTTATTCTACCATTAGGATGCCTTTATAAAGACGAGTAAAAAATTTAATTCAACCAAATCAGGCTTTTTGTGAATGCATTACTCTACCAACTTTAAGGTAGAATATCAAAGTCATATTCTTGTGATTTTCCAAAATATAGTACAAATAACAATGTTGGTAAAAAATTCATGTTATCTCTGGTAATACAGACAAAATCCTCTGTTCTCAACTGTATTTTCGATATGCAGTACACCACAATGCTATATCATGTAACTGGACACTGTTTTTCCATTGGCTTGCTGCTACTAAATGGAGTTTAGTAACTGGAGGTTATTAATCACTGATGTAACCTCTCTGAGAATACTGAAATTTAACTCAAGTGGTCTAAAATAAATTATAATAATCACAATGAAATAAAAAAAAAATAATCCATACATGGTTTGGTGCAAAGCAAACATTTATCAATAACACATCCAATTATCTGCTTCTCTGTACAGCCATGTTGCATAATTGTGAAAAGTTTATTTTTTCTTTTATTTCTTTTATACACAATTATATAACTGGGTGAATAATGTTACAAATATTAATCACCTCGTCTTCCCAGCATTTATTTAATCTATTTTATTCCTAAAAGAGCAGCCATGTTTACCCTAATATCAGCTGATTTTAGGCGGGAACCCAAAGCAGGCCAGCTGTAGTTGTGGGAAGGGGGAAATAAAGACTCTTGTCAGCCTTAGGGACATATCCCAAAAGGGAGTGTGTAGCTAGCTAGGTACTTATTAGGCCTACATCTAAGCTCCTTTTTCCTGTGAACCCTTCACTGGACGTATGTTCTGTTTCCAGGATGCCTTGCTCTTGGTGGGATAAGCTGAACCCACCCCCCATGAATCACACCTGCATTCGACCTTAGTCCGCTCGAGTCGGTCACCCAGGACTGACGTCCTGCCCAACCAGCCTTCCATTAGGCCTACGACGGCGCCACTGGCGCGCCCAGACCTCAGACAAAGCGGACGCCAGTCCCCTACAGACGTCCACTTCCAATAATGCATCCAGGTACATCTTGTGAATCAGTCATATTGCCAGTTCTTTCCCTCCGAGTCCCGTAACTACTCCCCATTTTCAAAATTCAAACTCCTAATTCTCAAATGAACATTCCTTTGTTCCTTTCACTGCCTCGTGGCCACGTCTCCCTTTTCCGATCGTCCCAGACAAATGAAGTCACTGAATATTTCATTTAACACTAAGAGTTCCTCCCCAGTGAGTAACTGTAACTTTTGCAAGAAATCCTTAATTCATTTGTGTCTAATCTAGGCATTTTTCCAGATCGGCTGAGTCATGTGTTCAAGTCTCTTCGCAAGTGCTGCCTTAATGCAAGATAATATGAATAATTTTGAAAGCCAGCATCGACGTTAATCTTATTTTAGCCAGCTTTCCCCTTGTGT
This sequence comes from Macrobrachium nipponense, assembly GCF_015104395.2. Lineage (NCBI taxonomy): Eukaryota > Metazoa > Arthropoda > Malacostraca > Decapoda > Palaemonidae > Macrobrachium > Macrobrachium nipponense. The sequence goes on from NC_061101.1 coordinate 32,060,569, forward strand.
GAGATAAAAGTGTCTCCGTGCGGACAAGCTGCATTTACTCTTTCTCCAGGCCATTCATTTCCTCGTGTAAATAAATGTAATGTAGATTAATAAGCTGGTTTTTCAATGGCGACCTCCTCTAGAGTAAATTAACACAATAAATTCTTATAAGGTAAGTATTTGGGCCCTTAAGGCCAGGCTCATACGTAAAACTAATAATGTCACTAACATAATCCATTCATATAAGCAGACAAAATATCATGGGAGAATAAGGGACTAAACCAATGCATCATTCCCTGAGCTAATCAACTTCCATTGGAAGTCAAATATTTAAAGTAATTCTATCAGATTTTACAATGTTTTTTGATAAAAGCATATTTCACTTATTCTGATGTTAAAATATGTTAAAACTATGAACCTACAATGCTGTTATTATTACATAACCCATGTTATTCTTACAACTTTATTAATCATATATGATGCCTTATTTCCATAAAAGGACATCCCATTCACTTAAGACCCACATCTGGCTCAACCCATCATCCCTCATTCCACTGTGTGACTTTGTAGCATTCATTGCTTTTCAATGTTGCTCTCTTAATCCACCAAATTTTGTCTTATGCTTCTCCTCTTAATCCTTTTTCGTTTTTTGTTCCTAATAGTAATGCAATCTTACTTTATTGTGCTTTTGTGCTTACTTTATTGTGATTTTGTGTAAGTAATGAGATTCATATCGTTTTATCTCCTGCTAGGGTTTTTTTTGGTGCATATGTATATTTCTATTTTCTGTTTAAATCAAATCAAATTGTGATATCCTATCCAAAATAATCCCTCCCCAATAACTTTGTCTTTTAAGATCCTACATTTTCACTGCTACTACTCAAAACATTTGGTCTGCACAAAATCCTTTACAAGCCTCTTCTCAGTCCACAATGCAGTTCATTTGTTTCCTAGCTGCATGTTGGAACTCTTCCTTATTCAACTTTGACAGGTTGGGGGTCACTCGCTGTTCAGAGAGTCATTCTTAGACTATGATGTAATGTGGTTAGTGAAAGTAAACATTGGTGTTTGTCTCTTCCCTTGCCTTCAATGGGCATTACAAAAGTTAGTTTTCCTTCCAGCATGGAAAGTAAAGTACAGTTCTATTGACAGGATTGCTTGATGAGTTCCATTACCAAACTCCTGAAGGAGATATTGGGAGAAAGGGGAGGAATATAACAGCAAGGAGACATTGGGGGGAGTGTGGCATATTTGGAGACGGTAATACTTCTTTCTGGGCTCTAAGGCTCCATTCCATAAAATCCTAAACTGCTCATCAAAAGAATGCTTAAGTGTCTTGGCAATAATAGCCAGAACAATCCTAAAAGACTAAGGGAGCTCCCTTGTAGTAGTCACTTTCAGGATCATGGTAGGGGATATAATGGACTGGAGGAGGCGACTCATGAAACTTTAACCCCTAATGGATGGGGTAATAAATCAATATGCAGCACCCCCGGCTGGCAAAACTTAAAAGGTCGGCAAATTTAAGAATAAAACACAATGGACCATGGAAGATACGCAAATGCATGATGTGTAAAAAAAAAAATAATAAAAAAAAATTAAAAAATATAACAAATTTTTCCTACCTTCCACGACAAGTTGAAAAAGGGCTCTTAAGGGTTAATGGGAAAAGGACACAAGGCTTGGCCACTTGAGGGGATGCTAATTTTCCAGGTCAAATGACAAAAGAGTGGTTTTGATTGCTTTAGTTGCCATGCCAGCTAAAAATATTTCTCTCTGTAGACAGTTTCGGTGTTCCAACTGAATGAGGGACAATGGGCCATCTCGTATTGGCCAGGCCAGCTATATCCCAAATTTCATTAACTGTCTTTAGTTAGTTTATATATTATTTAACACTGGGCAAGGGCAAGGGGAGACATATTGAGGTGTCATGCCAAGAATTGACAGCCAAATTCTACAAAGGTCCACTTACTTAAGACATCCAGGTAAGTCTTATGATACATTCATGTTGCCAGTTCTTTCCCACCGAGTCAAGTAACTACTCCACATTTTCAATTTGGAAATCCCAATTCTCAAAGGACATTCCTTTGTTCCTTTCCTTGCCTCGTGGCTACATGCCACCTTTTGTGTTCGTCCCAGAAAGACAGTCTTTTCATGGAATATCTCATTTAAACACTAGAGTTCCTTTCCCCCGTGTGTTAGATAAAATTGAATAACTGTAACTTGTGCACGAAATCTTTATTTTATGCAGTCTAATCTGGGAACTCTTCCAGATCTACGCACGAGTCAAGTGTCCAAGTCTCCTCGCAAGCAAGTGCTGCCTTAACGCAAGATAATATGAGTAATTTTAAAAACCAGTATTTACGTTAATCTTATCTTAGCCAGCTCTCCCCTTGTGAGAGATAAGAGTGGCCCACGTGCGGCCCAGTTGCTTTGCCTTTCAACTGTATTGTAAATGAATGTAATGTAGATTAATCAGCTGGTTTTTAATGGCGACCTATATCTGGAGTAAAATATTTCAATTTTTGTTTGTTTGTTTGTATGGTGCTTTTACGTTGCATGGAACCAGTGGTTATTCAGCAACGGGACCAACGGCTTTACGTGACTTCTGAACCACGTCGAGAGTGAACTAACTTCTATCACCAGAAATACACATGGCCGAGAATCGAAACCGCAACCACCGAGGTGGGACGCTAATACCATACCAACCACACCACTGAGGCACTTAAAATATTCAGTCCTTTTTTAAGGTAAGTTATTCTGCATTTTTCTCTCTAATATTTTCCATTTACGTATTTTGGGCCACTATGAGGCCGGCTCATACGTTAAAAAAAAAAAAAAAAAAAAAAATAATATATATAATATATATATATATCTACATACCTACCGGGTGTTTCAAAATTAAAGGGGGGGCCCCCTCCACAGAACATATGGAAAGTTATGAAGTTTTCTGCTATAGCCTATTTCCAAGTACATTATCTTAAGTTTCTATTAAGCTATTTTTCATTTTACATTTCTTGTATTTTCCAACTGAGTGACGGAGTTAGATACAGACATGGCTAACAACTGGGAGGAAATCAAATGGATTGACCGAATCCAGGCTATAACCTTCAGAGAGGTCAGGGATACTGGCACATCCTTCATTTTACGTTCCTGGATGGCTAAATATATTAAAAGAGATGAATCCTTTGTTAAAAGAAACTGGAACAATAATCCATATGACTGCCATTGCAAAAAGAGTGAGAATCTTGGAAGGCCTGAAGTCGTTTCTCAGGAGTCAAAAGACGGCCTGAAGTCCTTTCTCAGGAGTCAAAAGACATCATAGTTGAGGTGGTGGGTAGACCAAGGAAGTCTTTACATAAATTGGCGCTTGAACTAGAAACAAAAAGGGGAAAGAAGAGAAGTTATAGTGCTGTATATCGTGAGTTGAAAAAATCTGGTATCAAGCCATTTCATGTTATCAGCAAACCCCACATCATTCGGCAACAGAGAGAAGACCGTGCATGGTTTTGTAGTTCATTTCTTAAAATTGGGATGAAGCTGACCTTCTCCATGTTGCCGCATCAGATGAATTCTTCATTTACACAGACAGGAAGTTTGGGAATTTTTCTCTGTTTCACAGCCAAACGGTTAATGTGGATCATCAAAGAAAAAGGACAGTCATGGAATGGCGAATACTTCAGAGAAACTGTGCTTACTGGTGGAGTATTTCCTTTCCTCAAAGATCCTGAGAATGTGTTATCTGTTGAAGAAGTCACATTTTTGCATGATAAGGCACCATGTTTCAAGGCTCTTCAGACACAGGAGCTGCTTCGAAACACTGTTATCGATATCTTCTCATCAAGTGAATTTCCAGGTAGCTTCCCTGACCTTAATGTGTGAAAACATGTTAATATCTTAAAGGATCTTGTTGAAGCGAGCACAGTGAACTATGATGGTATACCAATCCTCAACGACCTGCGAAGAGAGGTGACCAAAGTGCTCAGGGAAATGGAGTTTGAGTCTCAGTTTTTTTGCGATTTGCTGAAATCATATCCCTCAAGAATGCAGGCTGTGGTACAGGCAGATGGAGGCGACACAAAATATTAAATACTCAGAGAGAAACTTAAATAAATACATGTTCTGAATTACTTTTGTTTTTGGCCATATCAATTTTAGTTTATGCAGTAAAAGGGGGGTGCTCTAATTTTGAAACACTGTGTATGTGTATGTATGTATATGTATATATGTATGTAGTATGTATGTATGTATGTATATATATATATATATATATATATATATATATATATATATATATATATATATATATATATATATATATACATACAGGGGGGTGACAAGTATTCATGGATATTAGCTATTTGTGGGGTGTGTGCGTGCGTGCAGTACACATCTCCATTGGATGAGGGATGAACAAAAATGTATTTTATTTTTACTTATGGAAGCCACTGAGAATCAGCAGGGATTAACAACTTGACAATTTTAACAGAGCTCTTAAAAAGGCTCAATAGTTACAGTAAATAACATTAGCAATCAGACGTTTCTCAATTCGGTTGTTTATGTCATATGTTTATAATAATCGCTTCATCCAGAATTCTAAATACTGTAATTCTTTACTGGAGAGTATCATTAGTAGTTACAGGTCTATTGAAGTGGAGAGGAGAGAGAAGGGACAGACTGAGCGAGATAGGACAGGAGAACAGGACGAGGACTAATCGAGAGAGAGAGAGAGAGAGAGAGAGAGAGAGAGAGAGAGGAGAGAGAGAGAGAGAGAGAGAGAAACCATTGCCTCGGTTAGGTTGTTACACTGATAGATATCCACTTGCAAAAGTCGAATACTAGTTGTATTGAGAATAATGATTATTTTAATAAAACTTGTTTTACTGTAACCATGTATTATTGTATTACAACACAGGCAGTCCTAAGGTTACGACTGGGGTCCATTCTTGAGACCTGTTGTAAGCAGAAAATCTTCACAAGCCGGAACATTGTCCAACTCCTAAGAGAACCTTACTTTTAATGCTTTGGGTGCATTAAAAACTATGTAAACTGCATTCTTATTGCATTTTCCATCAAAAAACCTTAAAATATTGGTTATTTTGCATTTTTGGAGTCATATTCCTAATGCCAGATCAGCGTTGTAGGCGTCGTAACCCTGAAAATAATTTCTGATGAATATAATTGAAAAGCGTTGTAACCTCGGAACGTCGTAAGCCTAACCCGTCATAAACTGGGGACTGCCTGTATATGAACAGAGCAATAATGCGTCATTTGCATTCAAGTTTTGTTTAAAGTCGTAAAATTATCAGCTGATCATGTTTTACCGATATCATCACTGTCTTTAGATGCCAAATGGAACGTAATTCAGAGATACATTGTTTTATTTCATTGCCATTCTCAAACAACTGCTAATAAAAATACAATAATGAATGATAATTATCGTACACAATTATCGTTCATAAGAATGAATTGTTCTTATGTATATCTTAGTTTTACCAGACCACTGAGCTGATTAACAGCTCTCCTAGGGCTGGCCCGAAGGATTAGATATTTTTACGTGGCTAGGAACCCATTGGTCACCTAGCAATGGGACCTTACAGCTTATTGTGGGATTCAAACCACATTATATAGAGAAATGAAATTCTATCACCAGAAATAAATTCCTCTGATTCCTTGTTGGCCGAGCTGAGAATCAAACTTGGGACCACCGGATTGGCAGCCGAGAGCGAAAACCACTCGTCCAACGAAGAACTATGAATTGTTCTAAACACTTACAAACACCACGCGCGATGTTCAATTCATTTTTGTTATATTGTTATTCTTAATATTATTATTACCGTAATTACACACTAGAGCAATAGTAACTCAAGTTTACATTTTCTCAGCTGGGATCGCATAGATAGTTTGTTTCATTGTTTTAGAATTATTCCTCAAATAGGTTAGTGTTATGAAGATATACCAATAATATATAAGGTAAAAATAGTTTTATCACCTTTACTATCGGTTTATTTCATAATGTGAATATTCAGGTTAGGCTACACTACCACCAAGGCTAGCCTACCAATACACATCTTAGAATTCACGAGTTGATTTCTAGAATTGTAGTATAAGACGACCACTCCTTTTTAGGGATGAATTTCAGGATTTACAGGTTGTCTTATATGCGGAAATATACGTTATTCATTTGTTTTACTAAGAATTTAGTAAAAATGCTCTTTTACATTGTTGCGTTCCCTACCACAAATTATACTAGTGAGTATTGTCACTCATATTCTGCTACAGACTTAGTATACGTATCATTTTCAAATGTATTAAAAGGGTATTATTAATTCTCTCTTTATTGTAATCACAGCTTTCCAATTTTGCCTGGTAGTTTAGTCGATCCCCGGGGTTCGTGGGTGATAGGGAACAAAATATCCCCTTTGGAAATAGTTAAAATCTGTGAATACTTTACACCCTTTTAAAAATGCTTAAAACTGCCTATTTTGATGGTTCAAACACCAAAAACAGCTCCCAAATCACTTATGCCTACCTATTTTGATAGTTTTACGTAAAAAAAAAAAAAAAAAAAAAAAAAAAAAAAAAAAAAAAAAAAACAGCACATACATACATACATACATACAGTAGGGCCTCGTTAATCACGGGGATAGGGCCCAGAACACCCCCCGTGATAAGTAAATACCCGTGTTATCCTGGTACCCCCCCTGAAAATTGCTTTAAACCGCCTACTTTAATAATTAACCCACCCAAGACCACTATTTCAATGTTTATAACTGCCTACTTTAGTTCAAGCACCAAATATTTCTTCAACTATCACCTTAAACAAAATTCAAGACAGTTTCAAAGTTATTCTTTCCTGTCTTCAATTTCCCAAGCATCAGATCACAAACAAAATTATAATTACCTAACAATTCCTTTCTATTTTCATGATTTGGCTGCTGCACCAAACTAAAAGTACATAGCATATCTATTTCGTGAATGAACATATTTATGATAAAAAAACATGATTTACTGTAATGATTACAGCACCCAACTATAATATTAATGTATAAACAGCAAAACACAGCAATAAAAATCTATTTTTGTCTTTTGTTTACGTTTAGAATCAGCTGATGGACGTTTATTACCGAAAGAATTATTTTGGAAAACAATTTAGTTGCTAAAAGAAACGAATTTATTAATGGAATTATTATTATTATTAACTTTGTACATAATAGTTTATGATATTATGATACAGTAATTCATATTTCATTGAAAGAGAGAGAGAGATAGAGAGAGAGAGAGAGAGACGAGAGAGAGAGAGAGAGAGAGAGAGAGAGAGAGAGAGAGAGCAGCTTGTGACGAGAGTAACTTGAATAGCTTGAGATAGCAGCTTAGGACGAGAATAGCTTGAGAGAGCAGCTTGGAACTAGAGTACTGTTGACTATCTTAGCTCGAGAATAACAATGAAATTTGTATTTTAAATATTTTATGATGATAAGAAATGAAACATGGATAGTGATAAGATATTCTCTTGTATACTGTTAAAATATGTGATAATCATTGAGTAAACTATAAAAGTTGTATTGAAGCACAATTTTGTAAATCACAGAAAGAATAAAAATATGGCAACACATATTTTTATTCTTTTGGGGACCATCTTGTTCTTTTATTACGATAATAATAGATCAGTATTATAGTTTTTTTTCTGTAAGTGAGAGAGAGGGGAGAGAGAGGAGACGAGAGAGAGGGAGGAGAGAAGCGGAGGATGAGAGACGAGAGGGAGAGAGAATAAGAGACGAGAGAGAGAGAGAGGACGTGAGGAGAGAGAGAGAGAGAGAGAGAATTTTACTATTTACATTCATAGTATTTGTGTATATTTAAAACTTTTTGTGAATGAAGTTTTTATTCTAAAAATGCATTTAGTCATGAAAAGACGAAGAAAACAGTAATCAGCGAATCTTGCTCTATGATAAAATTCGTGATTTCGTTAATTTTCCGGAATATACGTAGCATTTGGGCTTCAACAAAAAAAGTAAGTAAAGTGATTTATGACAGAGTTTAGAGGATACTTACGTAAAAATACATCGGTACTTTGTAGAACGGTGACGTCACGGTGGTCCTATGTATTTTTTTTCGTGAATGAATATACATTTATGATAAAAAAATAGTAAATGTACTGCTTGGAGTACCATACTGTAATATTAATGTAATCACATCAAAATAAAGTACGTAATCATTGTTCATTGTATACTGTAAACATGTAAAGTGTATTTTTGTCTTTTGAAAAATGGATTCCCCAAGGAATTATTCCTTGAAGAGGCTTTTTATTATGAAGATATGCCAATAATATATAAGATTTGTGTTTTATTATGAATATGTGACAATAATATATAAGGTAAAAATGGTTTTATTACGTTTACGCTTCGTCGCCGATTGCAAACAACATACGATAATCAATGACAATTATCGTTTGTATGACTGCAGTATTCAGAGAAGTTGATTACGTTATACCAAAACAATAATGAAGTTCAAATTGAAAATTAATGTTTTCCTAAATGTTATTACTACTGTAATTAAACTACTACTATTAACATTTCTAAAAGGTTAAGAATGACAAAGGTGCTGTGAAGTGTAACTCAATGTTTACATTTCTGCTGGCCGCTCAACTACAAGTTGATGTCAATGACGTGGAATTATTCCATGAATAGGCTATATATTATGAAGATATGCCAATAATATATAAGGTGAGAATGGTTTTATTACCTTTATTGTCAGTTAATATCATAATGTGAATCTGTTCATGCATTTGTTGGTTATTGGAACCGGACGAGGCTTAGACTACCACCGACAAGCCCGCGATGCTGTGATTCATAGTACCAGCGATATATAGACTGAGAAGTGGTCCAAGGAAAAACCCGTGATTAACTGAATCCGTGATTGCTGATCCGCGACTAAGCAAGGCCCCACTGTACATACACACGCTTATACAGTGGGCCCCCCGTATTCACGAATTTTTCTCTGGACCATATCTACCCATTATTTGCGGTAATTTTGCATATTCGCGAGATTTTCCGACGATATATAATCACTAATTAGTGTATTTTGATGTTATTTTCATGCCTAAATACATTTTTATGATACAAAAATTATTTGCTAATTTTAAAATATTAATATTGATCAATACTGTATTAGTAAGTTTAATAAGATTAAATATCATATAATAACTAATAACTCTCTCTCTCTCTCCCTTACAGGGATGTATGCTTTTTGTGATAAATGATTTACTAACTTTCTAATATTAATATTAATGTAAAGCGCAATCACTTCAAGAAAAAAAATACTACATTGAATTAGTAAGATTTTACTTTGTAAACTTTAAAAATTATGTAAGAATGAAGGAAATCCCAGTCTTCACGCATCATTCTTTCGAACTCCAGGTCTATCTCTCTACCAAGATGAGAGATTTTTATGGTACACCATGCATATGTTCATTAATATTTTCATATGATAATAGTAATATTAATGATGATAATAATAATAATAATAATATAATAATAATTGTAATTACAAAAATCATATGTGAAAGTATTTTACAAATACTACGAAAATCTCTCTCTCTCTTACAGAGATGTATGCTTTTTGGATGATAAATGATTTACTGATTTTCAAATATCAATATTAATTTAAACAGCAATAATATTAATTCATTAAAGAAAATACTAAAGTGAATTAGCAAGATTTTAGTTTATAAATAAAAAAATTATGTAAGAATGAAAGAAAATGCATTTTACCCGGCATCTTTCTCTTTGAACTCCACGTAGCAAGCTGAGATGGCTGGGGTCCAACAACTGTTGCCCTCTAATGATCACGTAAATTCTCTCTCTCTCTCTCTCTCTCTCTCTCTCTCTCTCTCTCTCTCTCTCTCTCTCTTTTACTGAGATGAGAATTTCTATGGTACATGTTTATATTTATTAATATTTTTGCATAATAGTAATAATAGTAATATAACTAATTTCAAAATTCATGAGATAGTATTTTAGCGATAGTATTTTATAGAAGTACAATAATCTATCCATTTCAGTCTTTTAAATAAGGAAACCCCCCCTCTCTCTCTCTCTCGTTTGCCACACGAGATAGTATGTCTTAGTGGTAACTCTCGCCCTCTGTTTGGGCTGGAAATGTCTGTATAAGTGTATCTTTAAGGACATTATTACATTTTATCGTAAAATAATAATATACAGTATACTAGTTTACAAATAATATTAAGTTTAATGAGATTAAACAGTAACAATAACATATCTCTCTCTCTCTCTTTCTTACTTACGTATGTTTATTTGTTTTGTAGTATAAACCTTATAACTAATTTTCAAATATTAATAAGATTAATCAAAAATAGCGATTCCCAGTCTTTTTATCCACGTGGAGGAAGGTGGGCGGGTGAGTAAATGACAGTTTGATATACATATTGGTGGAGTATTGGCGGAGGGGAAGGAGTCGGAGTTTAAGAGTTATTCTCTCTCTCTCTCTCTGTCTCTCATTATTATTCTCTCTGTCACAGAAATAATTCATAATTTCACTCTTGATGGTCAGATATATGATGTTGCCATTCACTGGTCTCTCTCTCTCTCTCTCTCTGTTATTGGCTGTAGGTGTATATTTTTAATGGTAAAATGTTTAAGATGACTTTGAAATGATATTAATAATATAACCTCAAAGATTAATACAGTAATAGGTTAGTAATTTTAGGTATATTTGAAGTAGGATGTTATTAAAGGTATACATTTGGTATCTGAACTTTTAAGTGGCGGTTCTAACTATTCGCGGGTTTTAACTATTTACGGGGGTGTCTGGGACACATCCCCCCCCGAATACGGGGGGAACACTGTACCAGCAATTTTACAGCGCTTGTCTAGTGACATCATTAACTAGATTTTAGGCACAAATCTCTGGTTAAGTGTTGTTAAGTGGGTCATTGGTGCTGTTATCACCAATTATCGGTTAGCAGCATCGGCCGGGAACGAAACTGGCCCCCCCCTTAAACTGGGAACTGCCTGTATGAAAATAAAGTAATTAGCGAATATTTCTCAATGATAAATTCCTTGAGTAGGCAAATTTTCTATAAGTAATGTAGACACGTTCAAAGAAACATCTGTGATTAGGTGAAGGCGAGAATCCAGAACCATAAATAGGTGGGGTCAACTGTGTTAACTGTGCCCTAAGAAAATCTATTTAACCTTATTTCTGTTGACTGATGAATATCAAACCAAAGTGATATAGTGGAACCTTGGTTTTTTTATAGTCTTGGCTTTCGTAAACTTTTTCTAACTAAATTTTGTCCCGGGTTTTGTCGTTTCCTCGTCCCCCCCTCCTCCTTTTATGTGCTTTTTAATTTGAGTACAACTGCTAAATAAGTCATCAAGGGGTCAAAAGAAAGAGGCTTCCATAAAGGTAAGAGTGATGTTAAATGTTCCTTATTCATTTCATTATTCATTTATATCTATTTCTCATTGTTTACTATAAGTAAAACTGTGTTTATTCCCTATAAAATCTATTTAAAAAAATATTTACATTATTCCTTTTGGGAATTATTTTTTCAGTTTTTGTATGTTTCAGACTTTGTGCTGGGTCTGCATATCACATGTGGAGCACATGCGTTTGATGTTTACATTTTGCATTGACAGTGGTCCCCCATATGCGTGAGGGATGTGTACCAAACCCCTCCGCGAATGTTCAGAATCTGCGAATAGTTGGAACCCCTATAATAACAGTGAAAATGGCCTATTTTGGTAGGTAAATCTCAAGAGAAACGGTAGGTAAATCTCAAGAGAAACCAACTAAAAATTTGTATACCTGTTTTTTTTTTTAATAGTTTTATCACAAAAAGTGCATTTTATGATGAAATTGATTAAATAACCAGGAATTTCTGGATATTTCTCATAAAAATACTGCAAATAAGCGAATTTCCCGCGAATAATGGGTAGATATGGTCGAGAGAGAAATCTGCAAATCCGTGAGTCTGCGAATGCAGAGAACGCGAATATGGGGGTCCAACTGCACTATATTTTTTTTTTGGTTTACTCTGAGAATAGTAATTATGTAACTCATAATTTTGCATGGGAAATGTAATATTTTATCCTTTTTCTTTTATGAATTCATCAAAACTATCGATGAACTTCCCTGCTGCCTTTCCTGTTACCCAAACATTATAAAAACTGAACCTTCTAAACCATCCAGTACTTGCAATGAATTCTTGTTGATAGTCATCACTTGCATTCTTTAAGGGTCTGAGACAGACTTCTGCCCTTAGCCTGGATGGTAATAAGGCTTCATGGTATTCATTTTTAATTTGGTCACCACTGATAACAGTTTGATGTTATAGATTGACCCTTAACTTACCTTTGTAATTACAGAGTTCATTGAAGCAAATCTTTAAATGGCTTCAAGTAAGTGTTCTCGATCCTCAATGGTCAACTGTTGAATGTGGAATTTCTAGATTACATGCTATTGTCCTTATTCTTTTTCCTCTTCCATACTGATTAATCATATTATTTCAATTTAAAGTTCACATCCTTTCTCGCCTTTTTGGGTGGCTGAATGGTTAACAATGAATGTGTCCTTTTTAAAGAGTATAGGAAGTACAAATGACAGCTGGTGTTCTCGATAGAAATGAATGCAGATGTGTTCACATTCATGCTTGTTAGGTAGGCCACAAACTAACATTTTTTTTACATACACTGCAACAGACTATAGCTGGAGTGCAATCAAATGTTAATGCACGCCAGAGAACTTGTGTAAATATTTTAGGTGGACGAATATCAAACCTAATCAACCCTTCAAATCTAGCCAAACATTCTTAAATTGTTTAATTGTATGAGCATAAACCATGCTGGATATAGTGTAGTTTTGAGTGTGAGGCCTGATTTACACACATTGCAGGGACTGCTAAGCGCAAGGACTGCCTGCTGCACAATTTTCATGTAAATTTTTATATTTTTTATAGTTTTCTTATTTTTGTAACTATTTTTTGATACTCTTGTAAACGGGGATTGTCATAAGTTGCACCTAGCGAAAGTCGATGCCTATACTGTATGTACTGTAACATCCTTTAATAAAGTATGGGAAAAAATAAATAAATAAAACTGATAATTAAAGTCAAACACCCATTCCACAGAGCATTCCCACCCCCTTCCCAGCAGAGGAAATTCCTTTCCAACCACCCACCTTCCCAAACAACTCCCTCTCTGTAGGTTTCTTCTTGTAAACATCCTTACTGCTAATCCTCTTCAATCGTGCCCGGCCTTCCAAACACCACCGCCCTTCCCCTACTCTTTCTCATTCTTTAGACCTGCAAATCATTGCCAACCATCAATATTTTTAAATCTAAATATTATACAAGGATTCCCAGTTTGACGGAGGTGGTTCCTCCCCGGCCGAGCACCAAGTCATCGATAACTGGATCATCACAGTATTTATGGTAATAAATGGAATTTATGACACTGTAAGCACTGATAAACCACTTACTGATGCTGATAAACAGCCTACCGTCACAGATAAACCGCTTACCAGCGCCAAAATTCTGATTAATGAAGCCCTAAGCCAAGCATTGTAAAATCAAAATGCTGTTAATCAATACCACCAATAAGCAGAAATTGACTGTATACGTATCTTTGGTCCCTCGGATCTGGTTGTGTTGAGCCCCGGATAATGTTTAGTTGGATAATCAAGGGATTACTGTATGCAATCTTCAGACATTAGGAAAAAGAGAACAGAGGTTTTTTCATATAATACTACAACAAGTCTACACCAGATGGAAATCAGGCAGAATTACTGGCTAGTTTAGTCTTGGTAACTATTTGCCATCTTCACCACTGTTGGCATAAGAGAAAATTTTCAACACAACTTCATAACAATCAAATTATTAATCCAGGGATCCAGTTTTCCATCATTAAAGTTCTATGGCCAATTGCATAATACTCATGACTTACAAAACAATGGAATATACCGTATATTTCCACATATAAGACGACCTTTAAATAAAACGAGGTAAAAAATCATGGCAAATTTTCATTAATTTATCTCATATCTGTAGAAAACCAAAATTTTTTTTGGAGAAAATTGATTTGAAAAAATTAAACAGTACAACTACATTTATAATAATGATGACTTGAATAAAGGTTGTTTTGCTTGTATTCAATTACAGTATATTACTATTATTTTGTTACTGTACTACAGATAAACATCATCATGTACATCATTTACATTTGATACTGTTTATATTCTCAAAATCTTGGCTGATTTGAGTATTAACGATATCTTCATTGCCATTATTTGTTAGAAGATATAATTCGGAGATACCTTTTATTGTAAATTAATGAAGTTTGGTTGAAAACGTACACATATTACTTCATTGTACATAAGCAATTTTTCCAGTTCAGAACATCGTTTTATTCAGCTTCGGCTATAACCTGAAGCTTTAATTTACTAGTATTCTTTCTTGAGATCTCCATTGCGTGAGGGATGAACAAAAACGTATTTTATTTTTACTTATGGAAGCCACCATTGAGAATCGGCAAGGTTTAAAAACTTGATAATTTTAAAGGAGCTCTTAAAAACGCTTGATAGTTACGGTAAATAATGTTAGCAATCAGCTGTTTCTCAATTTGGTTGTTAATGTCATACGTTCACAACAATTGCTTCATCCAAAGAGAGACTGATAGACATCCACTTGCAAAAGTCAAATTACTAATAGTATAGAGAATGATCATTTTAATAAAACTTATTTTACTGCAATCATATTGCATGTACAGGCAGTCCCCAAGTTACGAAGTAGGTTCCGTTCTCGAGACGCGTTATAAGCCGGAACATCGTCCAAAATCCTAAGAAAACCTTACTTTTAATGTTTTGGGTGCATTAAAAACTATGTAAATTGCATCTTATTGCATTTTTCATTAAAAAAAAAGAAAAACATTAAAATACTGATTATTTTGCATTTTTGGAGTCAATTTCTTCTGCCAGATCAGCATTGTAAGCGCCGTGACCTTGAAACATGCGTCGTAAACCTGGAAATAACTTCTGATAAATATAATTGAAAAGCTCTGTAACCTCGGAACGTCATAAGCCAAACCTGTCGTAAGCTGGGGACTGCCTATTATCGTATTACAATGTATGAACAGAGTGATGCGTCCATTTGAATTCTAGTTTTGTTTACAGCCTTAAAACAATCAGCAGATCGCATTTTACCGATATCATCACTGTCTTTAGTTGCTGAATGAAACTTAACCCTCTTACGCCAAAGGGGTATAATTAAAATCATCTCCCCTATGCCGAGGCGGTCTCGGAGCGAGAGCCAAAGCGGAAAAAATATTTTTTTCAAAAAATCACAGCGCGCTTAGTTTTCAAGATTGAGAGTTCATTTTTGGCTCCTTTTTTTGCCATTGCCTGAAGTTTAGTATGCAACCATCAGAAATTGAAAAAAATGTCATTATCATATATAAATAATGCAATATATGATAGCGCAAAAAAAAAAATTCATATATAATTGTATTCAAATCGTGTTGTGAGCAAAACGGTTAAAGCTAACATATATAATTGTATTCAAATCGTGCTGTGAGCAAAACGGTTAAAGCCAACAAGTTAATTTTTTTTCGTTGTATTGTACACTATATTGCGATCATTTTGGTATATAACACATTGTAAAATGATCAAAGCAACACAGAGAAAATATTATCACAAAATGATGCATGAATTTGTAACGCGCGGACGTAAATTTTTTTTTTTTTTTTTTTTTCAAAAATTCACCATAAATCTAAATACTGTTCTAGAGACTTCCAATTTGTTTCAAAATGAAGATAAATGATTGAATATTACTATACAGGCGGCCCGCAGTTAACGGCGCAATCACTCAACGGCGAATTGGTTTTACGGCGGTCGTCAAAAATATTCATTAAAAAAATAAGGCATTTTAAAGGTATCTTTACGGCACAAATTTCAGTTAACAGCGCCGCTAGCGCCGTTGTCTAACGAGTCCATACATTTGTAGAAATGCCGTTTAGACCATAAAGGTTATGCAAATTATATTAACAAACTTTATGGAGAGTTATTACGTAGGTATTAGGGTAAAATATATGCCTCTGACGCTGTTCTATGCCGAAAATATCGAGTTACATAAGTGCAAATTTAGCTATGGATGTGTCGATTCATAAATGTTCATGCTTTTGTTTCAAATGTGTATGAAAATGTATTACGTGAAAGGCATTTTTATTTCTGTACAGAAATATGATACAAAGGCAGCTTTTGAAACTGCCCTTCACGTTATCAAATACGATATTTTTTCATGTTCTTTCTTGTAAGCCGCCGCCTGCCGCTCTTCCGAAAATATCGATTTAAAAAAAAGAAGTGCAAATTAGCGATCGATGTGTCGATTTTATAAATGTTTATGCTTTTATGTTTAAAATGTGTATGAAAATGTATTACGAATAGGGTATTTTTATTTCTGTGCAGAAATATGATAAACAGGCAGCTTTTGAAACTCCCCTTCAAGTTATCAACTACGTTGTTTTTTTCAAGTTCGTTCTTGTATGCCGCCGTCTGCCGCTCTTCCGAAAATATCGAGATAAAGAGAGTGCAAATTTAGCGATCGATGTGTCAATTTTTCAAATGTTTATGCTTTTATGTTTAAAATGTGTATGAAAATATATTACGTAAAGGTATTTTCATTTTTGTACAGAAATAAGATACAAATTAAGGCAGCCTTTGTAACTACGCTCCACGTTGTCAGGGGATGGTTTTTTCATGTTCGTTCTTGTCCGCCAGTTCCGAAAAATGCATTGTGTTATTTTATTAATTATGCATCTTTTCCATAAATCCTTTAAAAAGTTATACATTATTTCACTGTATCCAAGAATATTGTATGTATATTCTCATATTATTGTATTTTAAAATATACTACGGCAAACTTAAGCCCGTATTCCGCGGAGCGGCCAATGTTGTGGTTTGAAATCAGCTGATGAATACGAGTTTGTTTCACCATAACGCAATTCTGAGCGAATGCTCTTGCTTCTAGTTAGCATAAACGAATATCTATATACTTGACTTATATGAGACAAAGTTATTTTTCCTTATACAGCGTGTTTTTAGGTGGAAATATTTATTGAATATGTCTCGTTGTGAATGTGAACTACTATTTTTTTCGTTAACAGATTACGTTGGCGGCATGTTTATTGCGTAAAAAATTACGTGATTCCGTTCGCAATAATCCTTTATATCATTGTAATACGAACTTTACGTTATTTATCTTATATCGGCGTGAAACCAACAGTAAAATGTGTTCTTTCAAGCACAGTAGTTTTGATTAAAATGATTTTATCCCAATTTTATCTACAGTTGTGTGTGATGGCAGATGTTTGCTGCAGTTTTATCCTTGTTGCCGATGTACGATAATAGTCATTAGCAGCTTGAACAGTTTTCTCAGCTTCAGTTATAACTAGGTTTAAATTTAACGGTATATTTCCCAGTTGATCTTTAATCTATATTGATCTCTGATCTATAGCGAATAAAGTTATTACATTAAGATATCTCAGTTCTATTCTATACATAACGCCATTTATAACAAATACGGCAATGTTGCACTGTAGTACGATGATCGAAATACAAGCCAAACAGATGTTATCCAGTTCGGTTGTACTTAGAAAAAAAAAGTCGTTTCTCGTTCGGTTGTTCATGGCTGTACACGTTCACGCAACTAGTATAACGTTAAAACCACACTTTCATCATTCTCTTTTGCTGTTATTGAACTTATGTAACTAGAAGATGGATAAAGTTAGGCCATTGTAATTTGATCTCTCATAAAATCGGACTATCGTAAGACTAATTATCATAACCTGAACACTACAGCTACCTGTACACTGTATAAACTTTATTATATCTTTACATACTCTAGACACCCACATGTACTGTACAGTAAATTCTATAGTACTATACTGCATAAATATAATTTTACTTATTGCGCCGTTGTGGGATTACGGCGCCTTTGACTGGTCTAGAGTTTCGAAAGAAGGTGTGCGGCGGCCGTAGGCTTTAAAATCGCTCAACGTCGAAAATCGCTTGGCGTCGGTGGCCAGGAACGGAACCCCTGCTGCTAACCGAGGGCCGCCTGTACTGTAAGAGTATTAGCTTATAATTGCAGTTTTCGACCATTTCTGACAAGTTAAAGTTGACCGAATGTCGAATTTTTTGTATATTTATTTTTATATATTTTTTATATGCAAATATTTCAAAATTGAAAAAAGCTACATCCTTCAATTATTTTTAGTTGTATTCTACATGAAATTGCGCACATTTTCATATATAAAACTCTATGAAACGCCTAATATGAAATGGAGCAAATATAACGATAATGCGACATATGCATTTCGGAGATTTGCGGCGGAGAATCTGCGCGCGGAGGGAAGGCAAGTTTTTTTTTTAAATTCACCATAAATCTAAATATTGTGCTAGACACTTCAAATTTGCTTCAAAATTAAGATAAATGACTGAATATTACTAGACTGTAAGAGTTTTAGCTTACAATTGCATTTTTTGACTATTTCGGTAGAGTCAAAGTTGACCGAACGTGGTTTTTTTTCTATTTATCGTGATTTATATGCAAATATTTCAAAAATGAGAAAAGCTAAAACCTTTAATAATTTTTTGTTGTATTCTACATGAAATTGTGCACATTTTCATATATAAAACTTTATGTAACGGCTAATTTAAAATGGTGTAAACATTACGACAATCGCACGAAAAAATGTCTGATTTTTTCGGAAGAGTTACCGTGCGAACGTAAGGAATATGTTTTTTTTTTTTTTTTCATAAATTCACCATAAATCAAAATATTGTGAGACTTCCAATTTGTTGCAAAATGAAGGTAAATGATTGAATATTACTAGAATATAAGAGTTTTAGCTTACAATTGCATTTTTTTACTATTTCGGTAGAGTCAAAGTTGACCGAACGTGGGTTTTTTTTTTATTTATCGTGATTTATATGCAAATATTTCAAAACTGATAAAAGCTACAACCATGGGTTGTTTTTAGTTGTATTGTGCATGAAATTGCACACATTTCCATATATACAACTTTATGTAATGGCAAATTTAAAATGGTGCAAACATTACGACAATTGCACGAACAAATTTATCGAAAGAGTTACCGCGCGAACGTAAGGAAAAAGTTATTTTTTCATAAATTCACCATAAATCGAAATATTGTGCTAGACTTCCAATTTGTTGCAATATGAAGGTAAATGATTGAATATTACTAGAATATAAGAGTTTTAGCTTACAATTGCGTTTTTCGACCATTTCGGTAGAGTCAAAGTTGACCGAAGGTTGAAATTTTGGCACTTATCGTTATTTATATAAAAATATTTCAAAACTGATAAAAGCTACAATCATGAGTATTTTTAGTTGTATTCTATATGAAATTGTGCATATTTTCATATATAATACTCCATGTAACAGTTAATTTTAAATGGTGCAAAAATTATGTCAAAGTGACAAAAATAATTTCTGAGATGTGTCACTGATACTTTTTTAGTGCGATAAGAAAGAAATTCGCGCCTGCCTAACGATTGTAAACAAAACAACGCCTTGATCCGTGAGCTCCCAGCATCCCCCAAAGGCGCGTGATTCAAAATTTTTCGGCTGGTAGGCCTATAAGTATTTTTCCGCGAATTTTTAAAAAACTTTTTTATGTAGACGTTTAATGTCCAATCGGCACCCGGGAGACAATTTATCTCGACGTTTCATACGTCCAATCAGTGTAAGAGGGTTAATTCAGATACATTTCTTTCGTAAATATTATCAAAGGTGGGTTTAACAAAGCAGATTCTATATCATGCTTTGTTTCGTTGCCATTCTCAAACAATCACTAATAAAAATACAATGAACAATAATAACCTTACTACAGAATTATCGTTCATAAGAGTGAATTGTCCTAAACAGTTACAATCAGATTTGCGTGCTGCCTCACGTGATGTTCACTGCATTTTTGTTATGAAAACATGGGGAACATGAAAATTGAAAGTGTTATAAAATCATCTAAAAATTACCCATGGTTGGTACCGAAGATGATGTGTATGATATTCATGATGAAGCCGAAGTCGACTTGCCAGAACCAGACTGTAATCCCCATGATGGTGGCAAATGTGATCAATATTGTGATATGTTTGAGAAACTGTTGATGGACCTACATGTAACATGATATTTTGAAAAACTAACCACAATAAGAAAATGGCAATTCAAGATAAATTTGCATTTTCCTAGATTTACTAGGCTCAATTTTTGGCAGCAACTTGTCTATACACTAGTGTATTGACAAGGCCCTCAACAAGCACAGGTGAGCAAGAGGAAGGGAAAAAACCTCACTAGCTTGCTTGATTACATCACTTCTTCCTTCAGCAACATGGCTCAAGTTTTATGATAAAATGGCTTAAGGTTTGTACATTTCAGAAAAATATATATTCTTTTGAGATTGGGATTTGTTCCTATAAGAATTCAAACCTTTCTCTGTTATAGGGAGACCTACTCTTCAGGTGAGAAGTTGCACTATATGGAATGAGAATGGCATGGTTCTATAGCAATCAGAACAAAAGGTTATCATCAACCATGGAAATAAAGCTCTGCACCTATCTATCCCTACCCCTTCACACTAATGAAGACAACAAAGCATCAAAATCAAGTCTCCAGAGAAGAGCTAGGTTGGATGGCTCACCTGTATGTCTGAACAGCACAAACACAGATGTGGTATTGTGGTATCTACAGTTAATGTGGGCGCGAATGAGGGAGAGAGACCTCATATTCCTGGCCAAAAATCATTGATAAGACCAACCCTAAGGGTAAAACAAAGGTAGTCGATGAAATGGATAACCTTTTTACTTTGAGGAATCAAAGCTCATTAACATCAGTTCTCAGTCTACTGGAGGTTACCATTAAGTTGGTTTATAGGTCTGTAAAGAGCTGAAAAAGCACAGGGCAGTCAGTAACTAACCTAGACCAAACATATGCATAAATGACAAGTGTCCAAAGCCTGTCTCTACTCACGGGAGACCCAAAGTAGCAAGGAAATGGCTGTAATCTTAGTAGGTTGACCTATGTAGGTCCCCAAACATCACCCCTCACAGTTCACAGGAACTTTAAGGAAGTGTGCAAGTAAAAATTCATCACAACCTGGACACGGTTTCAGTTAGAGCCTACAATAGTGGCGGGAAACTGTGCAGCCTGCAGAAGCCTGCAGCAAATAAAAAAAAATCAATCACCAAATTTTTGTGAGTGAACACACATAATTTACAGTTCATAAGATTGAGCTTAAATTCAGTTTATTAACTTCTTCTTTCTCTGCTGATGTCAATGCAGCACCTGATGAATTACAGCTTGAATTGTTAGACATTCAATCTGATCATTCATTGAAGGAAATGTTTTACTCTCTAACATTAGGACTTCAATGTTTTCCATGTTTACAAAATTTTGTTGCCACTTTATTCTCTATTTTTGGTTCCACTTACATCTATGAGCATTGTTTTTCCCGCATGAAGACAAATAAGTACAAGAACAGGTCCATGTTGTCAGACACAAACTTAAATGCAGTGATGAGAGTTTCTACCCGCAAACCTTGTGCCAAACTCTAAACAATCTTTAAGGCAGAATTGTGATCAGAAACATTTTCCCATTAAATTACTGTATTCTGAATTTGTTTGTTATTACTAACCACACTGTCAATAGGTTGTATTATCTTAAAGAGCACCACCCAATTTTAAAAGTTGCGGCTCTCACCCTAAAAAGTTTGCCCATCACTGGCCTACAGTGTGTGAGTTAGCAACAATGCTGCGAGGCTACCATGACCCTGGTCTTTGGTAACTTCATCTTGAATTCCTGTAAAGGTAACACAAGTCTGGCTTGTGAAGCATACTACACAAGAGCTAATTGGCCTTAGCAGCTACCTTTCATCCCCACCTGCATTTCTTTTTGCCTATTGGTTTTAAACTGAAATAGGTACATCACATTAGATGGTGTGACATATGGACAAATGGATGAACATACAGGCAGGGATTTTGCTAAATCCCCTAATTCTTTACAAATAAAAGAAAATTTTCTGAAAAGTTCCCATTGCTACAGATGAGTTTTTAACTTTTTGAAATAAAAATACCTTATTCATATGGCTGTAGTTTTTAAGCCTTTAACCAGGTGTTCAGAGACAAATATCACACAGCACATATGTCAAAAGAAGAAGACTGTAATCATACAAAACAACCATTTATATCGAATACTGTGGAAAAGAAGAATAAACAAATTTAACACTTAATAAAGCCCTAATACATATAAATCATCATTAAATAATGCATACACAATGAAAACTATGTGCAATGCTGCAAAAGAAAACTGAAATCCAGAATTATGCAGAAAATTAAAGCATACGTCCCACAAGCAGAGAAGGTAAAACCACACCTGTACACCAAAGCGGTGGAAAGCAGTGGTACGTTAAATGAGAACAGCTGCATTGAAGCTACTTCAGTTCCTATTCAGTCCTTATAAGATTCAAATGAAGTTAATAACTGTTATTCCAATGTCTACTATTGATATCCTAATGACAGCCAATGACTCAATCTAAACAAACTTTTTGGGTAATTTTACCTAGACATTTTTATTTTTGTAATTTTCCATTTTAGAACTTATAAAATTAACCTTTAAACGCCGAAGGGGTATATTAAAAATCGTCTTCCATGTGCCGAGGGGGTCTCGAAGGGCGCGGAAGCGGAAAAAATATTTTTTAAAAAAAATCACAGCACGCTTAGTTTTCAAGATTAAGAGTTCATTTTTGGCTCCTTTTTTTGTCATTGCCTGAAGTTTAGTGAACAACCATCAGAAATGAAAAAAATATCCTTATCATATATAAATAATGCGATATATGATAGCGCAAAAAACAAAATTTCAGATATAATTGTATTCAAATTGCGCTATGCGCAAAACGGTTAAAGCTAACAAGTTACTTTTTTTTCATTGTAATGTACACTAAATTGCGATCATTATGGTATATAACACATTGTAAAACGATAAAAGCAACACAGAGAAAATATTATCACAAAATGATGCGTGAATTCGTAACGCACTGACATAAACAAATATTTTTTTCAAAAATTCACTATATATCTAAATATTGTCCTAGAGACTTCCAATTTCTTTCAAAATTAAGACAAATGATTGAATATTACTATACTGTAAGAGTATTAGCTTACAATTGCAGTTTTTGACCATATCTGACAAGTTAATGTTGACCGAATGTCGAATTTTTATTATATATTTTTTTTATATGCAATTATTTCGGAAATTAGAAAAGCTACAACATTCAAATATTTTTCGTTTTATTCTACATGAAATTGCGCACATTTTCATATATAAAACTCTATGAAATGCCTAATATGAAATGGAGCAAATATTCCAAGAATGCAACGTACGCATTTCAGAGATTTGCGGGGGAGAATCTGCGCGTGGAGGGAAGGATTTTTTTTTTTTTAAATTCACAATAATTATAAATATTGTGCTTGAGACTTCAAATTTATTTCAAGATGAAGATAAATGACTGAATATTACTAGCTTACAATTGCGTTTTTTTACCATTTCAGTAGAGTCAAAGTTGACCGAACGTGGTTTTTTTTTTTTTATTTATCGTGATTTATGTGCAAATAATTCGAAAATGAGAAAAGCTACAACCTTCAATTATTTTTTTTTGTATTCTACATGAAATTGCGCACATTTTCATATATAAAACTTTATGTAACGGCTAATTTAAAATGGTGCAAACATTGTGTACCACAATCACACGTATGATTTTTTCGGAAGATTTACCGCACGGACGTAAGGAAAATGGTTTTTTTTTCATAAATTCACCATAAATCGAAATATTGTGCTAGAGACTTCCAATTTGTTGCAAAATTAAGGTAAATGATTGAATATTACTAGAATATAAGAGTTTTAGTTTACAATTGCGTTTTTCGACCATTTCGGTAGAGTCAAATTTGACCGAAGGTTGAAAATGTGTCACTTATCATTAATTTATATGAAAATATTTCAAAACTGATAAAAGCTACAACCATGGGTTGTTTTTAGTTGTATTGTGCATGAAATTGCGCACATTTCCATATATAAAACTTTATGTAACGGCTAATTTAAAATGGTGCAAACATTACCACAATCGCACGTATGATTTTTTTCGGTAGAGTTACCGCGCGGACGTAAGGAAAACGTGTTTTCATAAATTCACCATAAATCGAAATATTGTGCTAGAGACTTCCAATTTGTTGCAAAATAAAGGTAAATGCTTGAATATTACTAAAATATAAGATTATTAGCTTACAATTGCGTTTTTCGACCATTTCGGTAGAGTCAAATTTGACCGAAGGTTGAAATTTTGGCACATTGTTATTTA
Organism: Macrobrachium nipponense; assembly: GCF_015104395.2. Classification (NCBI taxonomy): domain Eukaryota; kingdom Metazoa; phylum Arthropoda; class Malacostraca; order Decapoda; family Palaemonidae; genus Macrobrachium; species Macrobrachium nipponense. The sequence goes on from NC_061101.1 coordinate 32,084,991, forward strand.
TATGAAAATATCTCAAAACTGATAAAAGCTACAATCATGAGTATTTTTTTGTTGTATTCTACATAAAAATGCGCACATTTTCATATATAATACTCCATGTAATGGCCAATTTAAAATGGTACAAAAATTATGTCAAAGTGACGAAATAATTTCGATGTGTCACCGATACTTTTTAGTGCTGCAAGAAAGAAATTCGCGCTTGCGCGCCTGGGTAACGATTGTAAACAAAACAACACTTTGATCCGTGAACTCCCAGCATCCCCCAAGGCGCGTGATTCAAAAGTTTTCGGCTGGTAGGCCTATAAGTATTTTTCTGCGAATTTTTTAAAAAACTTTTGTATGTCAACGTAAAATACGTCCAGCCGGCACCCGAGAGACAAAAAATGTCGACGTAAAATACGTCCAATCAGGGTTAAAGTGTTAAAGAAGACACAAGTAGTCATTGTGATTTACCACATTTTTTGAGTTTTGGGAACTCTCATCCTTAATAAAATCCTGAAGGGTTTAAGATTAACCCTGCTAAGTCTGATATGACTTTGATTAAGGACTTGGCTCTGATCTACCAAGACCAGTATATAACACGTGTAAAGCAATGGCTTGCATGCCTTGACCAAATTACATACTGTACTGCCTTTATGCTTAATTTCTATACATCATATAAAAGGTGAATACCTCATGAATGCTACTGCAGTAAACAGCTTACCCAACAACTGCTCTACTAATTACAGTTACTGGGTAATCTGCCCTACCTGTTTCCTAATGCCAACCTCTTGCTCATTTAACTTTGTTACATATATAATAAGAGGAGAGAGTATGAATTGATTTTTCAACTTCAAAGGTAGGCATATCAACTCTCTGCTCAAAATCAGGTTCTAAAATGTTTTAAATTTTTCATACAAAACTTTTGAGCATTTTAATTTCATGCAGTCAAGGACATTATGTACCATCTAATTATCATTGTAAAGTAATGTAATGAGACAACCTGGTGGTATTTTAAGCCTCTAATGAACACTTTACCATGCCTGTTGATCCTGAAATAAATTTTATTTGTAATTTTCATATTTTCATCCTTTCCTCTAAAACTCTTTACTACGGTTCCAATTTTGCTTAAACTTTTGCCTTTATTTTTGAAGAACAAACAATTTTTGCCTTTTCAACTGCAAAACCAGTTGTATGAATCTTGTTCACTTACAAGACACGTACTTTGGGAAAGCCAAAACAACATACGTTTATAGGCTTTGCATCAATCTCATACTATATATATAGGCTTTACATTAATCTCATACTAACCAACTAACTTGAAGGCTAAAATGGAAACTTGAAAGTTACAAACACAGAAGAGAAATTATCTACACTAGCAAATGAATATGACGTGCTATGAAATGTGTTGCTAAACAATTAGTGCTTTCAATCTCTAGGTAAGTTCACTGCTTCTTGTATCCCTACTGAAATGATTTTTAGTCAGTGAAATTTCACCTGCCAACAAACCAACTACCTAAGAGCAAAAGTTCTAGGGTACTTCTACCACTGTAAAACTTAAACTAAAATGGCCAACTGAAAGATCTACCAACTAATGTGTTCGCTTAGTTGATTCTCTAAGATTACGTTATTTATTAACATTCCACAATGTTATGATGATGGTGTACTCTACTGAACTAAACTAGGTTCATCTTAGGCTTAGCTTTAATGATTTGTTTTTTCATCTATTTTATATATTCTATTGTGGCTTGTTAATAAATAGCAAACTTGAACGTACTTGTCCCAAGTAAGACATCATACAGTTATCAAGAGCAGCCAAGCAGAAGACAAACCTTGTCAGTTTTTCCCATTATTTTAAGGGACAATTGTGCATGCTTGAGAACACACTCGTTGCTACAGTAGATCCAGTCAGGTTTTCGAGGCCTATTGCACGACTCTAGCACACACTGCAGAGGTGAGAATTTGATGAGCAACACCAATGAATAACACAACTCGAGTTCATGAAATACTCAGTCAAGTGCATAATAATCATGGTAAAAAAAAGTGAAAAAAATACACAAAATTAAAACAGAAGCAAAGCGCATCATTAATTTGGGAAGAAATTCCAGACAAACAGTAAATATCTGAACACTGTGTACTTATCTAATAAACAGAGGGCAGAATTAAAGTGTTGCTCGCTAGTATATTCTAAAACTCAAGAAGTTTACTCAAAATGTAAACAAAATAAACAAAAGCAACAGCTCATAACAATGTTCATGTTACGGTAATTAGAAATCATAAGAGAAATACAAGTTACAAAATATACCTCTCTGAGTAACATGTAAGGTAAGCTTACTTTGGGTTCCTCTTCTGAAATTCTGTTGGATGTTGATGATGATGCTGATGTTTCAATAATATCACTAGCCTCATCTTCCACAGGAGTTTCTTCCACGTTTTTCAAGGATGATAAACTTTCTACTTTCTTCAAACCCTGGGATACCTTTTTAGAAGCTGTTGGATTAATTTGCATTTCCTTTTTCCCTTCATTATTCAAAGCCTTTTTGGGCTCAGCTTTGGCTTTGGGAGCAGGAGTACTCCCTAATGCAATCACAGACACAGGTTCTTTTTTCTGTGGCAATGATATACCAGTACTCTTCAGGGCTTTCTCAGCTTTTTTACACTTGGGGCAAACCCACTCCTGGCGTTCATCTTCCATCTGCTGACCTGAAGATGAAGTTCATAATAATTTTATAATAAAGTCAATGTTTACTCACAAATATGTTCTTGAGTTTATAAATGTCTTAACTGCTACTTAGGAAGTATGTTAATGGGGAGAAAAATTCAATATAAACTGACAATATGAGCAAAAATATGGTACAATAAAATCTAACAGCCTTTCATCTTTAATAACCTCTATAAAAGAAACAAAATTTATATGGTCTATGCCTGAAAACAGGCCTAATATGCAAAATACAATGAATTCTTAGTTGAGTATGAAGTTACAGTACCACAGCTAAAAGTTATGCCATCAGCCCAGAAGAATAATGGAAGTACAGACTTACAAATTCACAAATCACTACAAACCAAGATTAGTAAGAAGAATAGTAATAAAGTATATATCCATAAATGAACAGCAATGAATAGCATAACACACAAAATAAAAAATAATGAAAATAGAAATCTATTTGTGATTAAAGGATCAAGTATGATACAAACATTTTTCTTAATTTCAAGGCATTTTACAATAGTTTCTCACTAGGAGTTTCATCAGATTTTCATATAGTAAAGCCCTAAAAAAAAAAAGTAAAAAATATCATTTCAAGGATATGCAATTCACAAAGTTGTTTTTATAAAGATGTATTTGACCATAGTGGCCCACCGGCTTTATGCGTTCCACATTTCTGCAGTCCACTTTGTCGCAGATTTTTGTGGTACACGTTATTCACTTATCCACGGGGAACTTTCACAAATTCTATACGATACTCTGATTTAAGAGCTTTGGTTCCCTTGAATGTGGTATAAGAATGCTTCTTGCTTGATTGACATCAATACAGTAACATTTTGAGTAGTAATTCATTTATCTTTTGCCCTCTGAGAAAGTTCTGAGAATATAAGATTTACCTTAAGCAAGTCTAAGTGTTGGTGGCATCACCTCACATATTCAACCCTTTGTGTATACCACACTTGTTTTTATACAACGTCTTGTGTTGCAAGTATTCCTGCTGGATCTCTACCTGCTTTGAGGTGGACCTCCTCTTCCTTGTAAGAGCTCTGGTTTATTTTTTGTGCTGCAAATCTCTACAAGTGTTCCAGTGCTCCAAGCAACTGTTTCCAGTACTAGATTGGCCCTGGAGGGTCATTAGTGCCCTTGCTGGCAGCATCTTGAATTAGCAGATTAAATAGAAGTGTAAAAACATCCCCTGTAAATTCAACCCTTAAGAGCTTTCCTTACAATTTCCCCTTGAATTTTTAATCTGGCCTTCAGCTGACATTTTTTCTATTTGTGAGTAAGAACTCAACTGGGGTCTTTTAGTAGTAAGACGCATTAAACCCAGTGTGCAAGCCCCGAGTCTGAAATTCACAAAAATAACCACTGATATACCATATCAGCCAAGTAAATGTGCACAACTCACTGACCAAAACAGACTTCAATTTGTGAAGTGGTGCAACCTTGTTTCTTATTTCTTTTCTAATTTCCAAGTCAAAACTGGGGTGCATCTTCAAGCTTCTTGAGTCTTCAACACCAGGTAAATATAGCAATTTTTGGCATGAAAACTTAAGGGGGCCGGCCGGCTAATGCCATTTTTTAAAGGACAGGACTTTGATATTCATACCACTTAATAAGGTGACTTGGGACATCTCCAAATCGCATATGATTTTTGCCTCTGACCTTCGGTTTTGTGACACCAGGGCAATTTATCCCGAAAATAACCATTTTTCAAATTCTATCTCCTCCCTTGATATTTAATATTAAGACCTGGGATTACTTCCATATATAGACCTGATGTAGACCTCCAATCAAATGGAGAGTTTTTTTTCTAAAAGTCTTTTTTTGCTAGATATGAATTTTTCAATATGGTAAAAAAATAAACCCTATAAATCAGGAAAAAAATTTATATAAAAAAAAAAGACGAAACAAAAATTGGAAAAAAGGGCTCTATTTGATTGTTTTATAATGTCTTTCTGAGTTATATACCAAATTCCAATGTTATAGCTTTAAAATTAAGTGAGAAGATAGATTTTGAAGGTCAATAAGTATAGTTTTGAGATACGGGCGTTCAAAGTTTTCCTTCGTATTTCTATAAATACAATGTTAATAAATAATGATTATTATGAATGTATATTTCTTTTTTGTGTATTAATAAACCAAAACTATTTTATTTATCATAATTTAATAATAAATGATGATCCCTTTGCTCATATATCGTAGCCTGGGGCACTGCTTGAGGCAAGATGGGGCACTCCTTCCTACGCAATTCTCTCTCTCCCCTTCACTAACTCGGCTTATTACAGCGAATTTTCTTCTTCTGTATGTTAGCGAGATGTTTTCCTTGTATCTTCCTCTTTGGCATGATGAAATTCTTGCCAAAACAAAGATAAACAAACATAAATGCAAGAGAATGTCAGAGGTGAAACTTGAAGGTGTACTCTCTTTTTACAAAGACAATTTAATAAATCATGATTATTATTAATTTCATATTCCATTTTGGGTATTAAAAAACCAAAACTTTGTTATTTATCATAAATGAAGATCTCTTTGCTCAAAGATCGTAGCCTTGGGCACAGTGTGACGTGTGCTGTCAGGCAAGACGGGGGCGTTACTACGCAACCCTCCCCTCTCTCTTCACTAACTACGCGTATATTATGATATTCTGTAATAATACTTAAATGATTTTTCTTCGTCTGTATGTTAGCAAGATGTTTTCCTTGTCTTTTCCTCATTGGCATGATGAAATTCTTGCCGAAACATACATAAACATACGTAAAAGCAAGTGAATGTTAGAGGTGAAATCGAAAGTGTAAACTACCTGAAGTTTGTGATCGCACTAAATCATGACTGGACTTGGTAGCTGAGCTGAAGTCTCCCTTCTCGACTTGGGGAATTTCTACAGATGCCATTTCTCCCAATTTCTTTGACAATAATTATCAAAATTTACGATAATAGAAGAAATATTGCATTTTCTTGTACGGATCAATGTTTTAGGCTTATTGAGTTACGTTAACTAATTGCCCTGTAACTATGAAAGTATGAGGAATTTTGACGAAATATTTCGTATACGTATTCTCAATTGCCATATGAAGCTCCATGAATTTTTTCATGACTGCATTTTTCGCCCTATAGTACCACCATATATAGGGTTCCAGCCGGCCCCCTTAATTTGTTGCTCATAATATTTTAGGACATTAATTTTGAAGGGCTAAGCACTTACAGTCACTGAAAAAATGCAAAACCTTTGTAGTTGGATGTTTTCAATAATCTGAATTGCTGACTATAAATTGCGGTCAATTTTACCTGGAGAAAACAGATGCGTTATTGTGTTAAAAAAAAATTTGGCTTGCTTCATTAGGTGATACTGTACAACAGAAATTTCTAAACCTAGGGCAGTTAGGAGTTGTCTGTATAGACTGCACAGTGTGGGCCTTGTGTGCTCTATCATAAGCACATTATTTTTAGTTAGATAGTACAAATTTTGTTAGATCAGATTTATAAAAGTGGTGGATGACTGCTTATACAAAGGACTCTTCTGACTCAAAACTTTGTTCTTTGAGAACCAACTTCTGAAGATGGCTGGAGTATGCAGAAACACTGTGAACAAGGTGGGAGCAGCTAAACAGGATGATACCATTAAACTAGCCAGAGTATACAAAGCAAAAGATGAACTATAGAATACAAAAAAACTTGAGTAAGATAGCATGTGAATATTATGGGATTTCAAAGAACATACTGGATGTCATATTCAAAATAAAAGTTAAATAACTCTTATTTTGGTTCTATACTAAAAATGTATCAAAGATAACTTTTAAATAAGTCAACTCACCCATAGCTTTGGTGATACCCACACAGGTCCCATGAAACCAATCTTCACACCTATCACAGCATATCATAAAGCGATTATTGTGTGGCTTCTGACAGATACACCATAATCGCTCTGGATCATCATAATCTTCTATTGAATCCTCATCCTGCAAATAAAATCAATTGTAAAAATTAATAAAAAAAAGTGATTGACACCATATCAATGCTGTATGTAATACAACTCTGTAAAAACAAGTGATAAATATCTGCAACTTTGATGAGCACAGAAACTTGTTTCTGAAATGTTCAAGTACCTTATCTACAACTTGCTTTCATTCCCAGAGTGAGCAGCCACTCATTTTACAAGCAATATATGCATCATAATAATTTCACTGAAAAAAGAGAAACATTAATCCACCAACCAACTAAAGCACATCTAACATCACTGAAGAGAGAACCTCTAACCAAGATAAGTGCACAATTGATAAGGGTCCTTATTGAAATATATGAAAGAAGGGGAACATTCATAGAAAAAAAAATATATACACAGTGGTTCTCGACATACGAAATTAATCCGTTCCGGGCGGCCTTTGTAACATGAGCTTTTCGTATCTTGAACCGCATTTTCATGTAAAATGCCAAATCCGTTCCAAGCCCTACAAAAACCCCAATAAATTATATTTCCAGGCTTACAACACATGTTCTAGGGTTACGTAGCCGATCAGAAGGAAGAAATATGACTCCAAAAAGGCAAAATACTGTACATACTTGAGTAATATCCAACTGCATGTAATGTTCAACCCCATTTTTACTGCATATATTAGGACTTTAGCATATGTCCCTTAGCAATAAGCCTAGCCTATGTTACCAGTTGCTACTGTAGCCTAGTCTATGATTCTGACATCTAAACCTAAGAAGCTAAAAGCTTAGAATATACAGTAGTACCTCGAGATACTAAAGGCTCTACTTACGAAAAACTCGAGATACGAAAGCCAATGCAAAAAATTTTACTGCTCTACATACGAAAAGTTTTCAAGATACGAAAGGTTGTTGCTGTAAAGTCCCGAGATTCGCCCTCCGGACCACTGGAGAACAATTTTAAAACTCCCGCGCCGCAACTGAGTAAAACTCGCCACCATCCTCCCGCTCTCCCATTGGTTCCTGATGCTAGTCACCCCATAAGGTCCTGCTCTCCTATTGGTCAGCATCTACCCCTTGTGCTTTAAGTATTCTATTGGTAAAAGGATGCTGTAAATTGAAAAACTTATTCATGCAATAATTTAATAAAAAAAAAAAAAATTAGGTAAAGATAGAATAAAGAATAGAAATGAATGGTTATTATACTGTTTGGTAGTTTCAGTAGTTGAAGAGAGATAATGAAAATTTATGGCTTACTGTGTAAAGTGATTGCTTGTCGATCGTTCGATACTCGTAAGTGCTGGATGTAAACAGATGTTTGGAAGCTTTTTTTTTTGTTTGCTTATTATAGTTAATGGTTACTTAACCCTCTTACGCCGACTGGATGTATTTTACGTCGACATTTTTTGTCTCCCGTGTGCCGATTGGAGGTATTTTACGTCGACTTACAAAAGTTTTTTTTTAAATTTGCGGAAAAATACTTATAGGTCTACCAGCCTAAAACTTTTGAATCACGCGCCTTGGGGGATGCTGGGAGTTCACGGATCAAGGTGTTGTTTTATTTACAATCGTTACCCAGGCGCGCAAGCGCGAATTTCTTTCTTGCCGCACTAAAAAGTATCTGTGACACATCTCGGAAATTATTTCGTCACTTTGACATAATTTTTGTACCATTGTAAATTAGCCGTTACATGAAATATTATATATGAAAATGTGAGCATTTTTATGTAGAATACAACAATAAAATACTCATGATTGTAGCTATTATCAGTTTTGAGATATTTTCATATAAATAACGATAATTGCCAAAATTTCAACCTTCGGTCAACATTGACTCTACCGAAATGGTCGAAAAACGCAATTGTAAGCTAAAACGCTTATATTCTAGTAATATTCAAGCATTTACCTTCATTTTGCAACAAATTGGAAGTCTCTAGACAATATTTCGATTTATGGTGAATTTATGAAAAAAATAACATTTTCTTTACGTCCGCGCGGTAAGTCTTCCGAAAAAATCATACGTGTGATTGTGGTAATGTTTGCACCATTTTAAATTAGCCGTTACATAAAGTTTTATATATGAAAATGTGCGCAATTTCATGTATAATACAACAAAAAATAATTGAAGGTTGTAGCTTTTCTCATTTTTGAAATATTTGCATATAAATCATGATAAATAGAAAAAAAACCACGTTCGGTCAACTTTGACTCGACCGAAATGGTCGAAAAACGCAATTGTAAGCTAAAACTCTTACAGTCTAGTAATATTCAGTCATTTATCTTCATTTTGAAACAAATTTGAAGTCTCTAGCAAAATATTTAGATTTATGGTGAATTCTTAAAAAAATCTTTCCTTCCCTCCGTGCGCAGATTCTCCCCCGCAAATCTCCGAAATGCGTACGTCCCATTCTCGGAATATTTGCTCCATTTCATATAAGGCATTTCATAGAGTTTTATATATGAAAATGTGCGCAATTTCATGTAGAATAAAACAAAAAATATTTGAAGGTTGTAGCTTTTCTTATTTCCGAAATAATTGTACATAAAAAATATATATAAAAAATTTTACATTCGGTCAACTTTTAACTCATCAGATATGGTCAAAAACTGCAATTGTAAGCTAATACTCTTATAGTATAGTAATATTCAATCATTTGTCTTCATTTTGAAAAAAATTGGAAGTCTCTAGGACAATATTTAGACTTATGGTGAATTTTTGAAAAAAATATTTGTTTACGTCCGCGCGTTACGAATTCATGCACTATTTGTGATAATATTTTCTCTGTGTTGCTTTTATCGTTTTACAATGTGTCATATACAAAATGATCGCAATTTAGTGTACATTACAACGAAAATAATAGTAACTTGTTAGCTTTAACCGTTTTGCGCACAGCGCGATTTGAATACAATTATATATGAAATTTCGTTTTTGCGCTATCATATATCGCATTATTTATATATGATAATCGATAATTTTTTTTCATTTCTGATGGTTGCATACTAAACTTCAGCAAATGACAAAAAAAGGAGCCAAAAATGAACTCTTAATCTTGAACACTAAGCGCGCTGTGATTTTTTGAAAAAAATATTTTTTCCGCTTCCGCGCTCACTCTGAAACACCTCCGGCACACGGGAGATAATTTTTTTTTTTTTTACCGCTTTGGCGTAAGAGGGTTAATAATTATTTGAAATGAGTACATGCAATACATTTAATAAAAAAAAATTGTGAATTAGATATAAAATATAAAATAAATCAGACTGCCAACATAATACTATTTTGTAGAATTCTTCTTCTGTTTTATTATTACGTTACGTATACGTATGTTTCATTATAGCTGTCAGTAACTCGGTATCTCCATTAGGTAAAGATAGAATAAAGAATAGAAATGAATGGTTATTATACTTTTTGGTAGTTTCATTAGTTGAAGAGAGATACTAATGACAATTTATGGCTTACTGTGTGCTAGGAAAAATGATTGCTTGGCGCTCGTTCGATACTCGTAAGACGGGTAAGAGCTGAATGTAAACAATCGATTGGAAGGTTTGTTTTTTGTTTGTTTGTGTATTATAGTTAATGATTAATTAATAATTATTTGAAATGAGTACATACTGATTATTTATACATTTTATTGGCATATTCTAAGCTTTTAGCTCTTAGGTTTAGATGTCAGAATCATAGACTAGGCTACAGTAGCAACCGCTAACATAGGATAGGCTTATTGCTAAGGGACATATGCTAAAGTCCTAATATATGCAGTAAAAATGGGGTTGAACATTACATGCAGTTGAATATTACTCAAGTATGTACAGTATCTTGCCTTTTTGGAGTCATATTTCTTCCGTCGGATCGGCGTTGTAACCCTAGAACATGTGTTTTAGGCCTGGAAATATAATTTACTGGGATGTTTTTGGAGGGCTTGGAACGGATTAGCCATTTTACATGTAAAATGTGTTCCAAGATACGAAAAACTCATGATACGAAGGCCGCCTCGGAACGGATTAATTTCGTATCTCGAGGTACCACTGTACCAATAAAATGTATAAATAATCAGTATGTACTCATTTCAAATAATTATTAATTAATCATTAACTTAAAAAAGAAGAAGAAGAAAAAAAAACACTTCCAACCTTTTGTTTACATTCAGCACTTACGAGTACCGAACAATCGCCAAGCAACCACTTTTCCTAGCACACAGTAAGCCATAAATTTTCATTATCTCTCTTCAACTAATGAAACTACCAAACAGTATAACCTGATGGAGATACTGAGTTACTGACAGCTATAATGAAACATATACGTAATATTAAAACAGAAGAATAATTCTAGAAAACATGTATTTGTTGGCTTCAATGATAGCAGTCCGATTTATTTTATATTTTAAGATATCTAATTCACAATTTTTTAAAATTAAATGTATTGCATGTACTCATTTCAAATAATTATTAAGTAACTATTAACATATATATATAGATATATAGATATAAATATATATATATATATCTATATATATTAGAAATATATATATATAAAAACTTCCAACCTTCTGTTTACGTTCAGCACTTACGAGTACCAAACGATCGCCAAGCAACCACTTTCACCTAGCACACAGTATGTACAGTAATCAAATTTTCATTATCTCTCTTCAACTACTGAAACTACCAAACAGTATAATAACCATTCATTTCTATTCTTTATTCTATCTTTACCTAATGTTTTTTTATTAATTATATTGCATGAATGAGTATTTCAATTTACAGCATCCTTTTACCAATAGAATACAAAGAGCACATGGGGTAGATGCTGAGCAATAGGAGAGCAGGATCTTACGGCGGTGACTAGCATCAGGAACCAAGGGGAGAGTGGGAGGATGGTGGCGAGTTTACTCGGTGGCGCGTGAGTTTTACAATTGTTCTCGGTTGTCCGGGCGAATCTCAGGACTTTACAGCAACAACCTTTCATAACTTGAACTATTTTCGTATGTAGAGCCCAAAAAACCTTTGTATTTGCTTTTGTAGCTTGGGTTTTCATAAGTTGAGCCTTTCGTATGTCAAGGTACCACTGTATATATACAGGCAGTCCGAGGGTTACGACAGTTGCAGCTTACAACTTTCCGAGCTTGGACGCTTTTCAATTATTTCCTGGCTTATGACGCTGATCCAACGGAAGAAATGTGACTCCAAAAAGGCAAAATACTGTATATACTTGAGTAATAGTAGACTGCATGTAATGCTCAACTCCATTTTTACTGTATAAATTAGGAATTTAGCATGTATCCCTTTAATGTTTGAGTTTTGATTCTGGCAATAAGCCCAGGCTATTTTAGCATTCTTAGATTCTGACATCCAAAATTAAGCAGCTAAAACATGCCTATAAAATGTATAAATAACGAATATGTACGCACTTCAAATAATTATTAATTATAACTATAATAAACAAAAGGAAAAGCTATTTACCTGCTTTATTTACATTGTTTTGTCAACACTACTGAATACCAAAAGATTCCCAAGCAACCACGTTTAACTAGTGCACAATATAGTAAGCATACATTTTTACTACCTCTCTACAACCACTGGAACAACCGAACAGTATATGTAACTACCATTCATTTCTATTTTTTAATCTATCTTTACCTAATGGAGATATATACTAACAGCTACAATGAAACATAATGATAACAAAAGAAGAATTCTATAAAAAATTTGCTAGCTTTGATGAGAGCAGTCTTTGATTAATCTTCTATTTTGTGATATTTCATTCACAAATGTGTTTTTTCCAGTAAATGTACTGCATGATCAAGTTTTTCAATTTATATCATCATTTTACCAAAAGAAAAAAAATGACTTTATGAATTGTAAACGAAGTTATCAGCTGACAAAACACAAATGGCGACTACTTTGTTTACATTCGAGAATTGAAGGTTGCACTTATTACAGCCTAGAACAGCCATAAATTAAAAACAACATAACAACAATAAAGGAATCTCAGATAAGTAAAACAACATTTATATCTATTGTTGTGGTTATTACACAAAAAAAATTTGTCGACTTCTGTGGAAAGAATTGTTACTTTGTTGACTTCATTGTCAGGATATGTAGTCAGTTTTGTCACGCATGCATACTTTATTAGAAGATGAAATAACTTACAAAAAACTCACAAAAAATCTGTTGGACTAAGTAATACAAAACTTTAATATCAATATGAAACAAATTCTTAAAGATAAAAAAGAACTTTTGTGTAAATTAACTGTAAAGTGTCCCTCACTACCTTATTTATATAGCCTAGTTAAAACTCATAAGGAAAACAAACCTATGCGCCCAATTATTTGCACTAGGATCAATTGCTTATAAACTATCTAAATATATTACTAAACTGTTAGCCCCGCTACTTGGAACTGCATCTAATTCACAAATCCAGAATTCTCTTGATCTTGTGGGAAAATTAAATAACATTTTACTAAACCCTAGTGATATTCTTGTCAGTTTTGATGTATGTTCCGTGTTTACAAAAGTCCCTATTGACTCTGTGCTAGAATATTTAAGTAATGAACTTGTATTGCATGAATTACCTATGTCCGTTAGTCATATAATTTCATTAGTTGTGTATTTGTGATTGCAGATTTATTTTTAATGGAGAATAGTATTACCAATAAATATTTGGAATGGCCATGGGAAACCCTTTATCACCTCTCCTTTCAAACTTATTATGGAATTTTTTGAAAGACAACACCTCCCGAATATCACACTTTTCCCTTTAAAATGGTACAGATATGTAGATATCTTGATAGTCTTACCTGTTGGTATCAATGTAAATGATTTATTGTCTAAATTGAATAATTTAGTGCCATCCATAAAATTCACAGTTGAAATTGAAAATAACAAGGTCATCCCTTTCCTAGATGATACATAGAGAATCTTTCCAATGTAAATTCAGTATTTATAGAAAACCCACAAATAATTTAACATGTACATTTTTATTCTGGCCACCATTTTAATATTAAAATTTAAATTTTTTCTTCTATGTTCTTACGTGCTTTGCATATCACGAGTCCACAATATCTTGACCAAGAAATAGAATACATAATAAGATAAGAAACAATCTCTGCTACCCACCTAATATAATTGATTTATGTTATCAAAAAGCTCACAAAAAGTTTTATAGTGTTGCTAGTAATGAAAAAGAAACCACTAAAAACGTGCTTAGCTTGCCTTCCGTGGATTTGAAAATATAAAATCAATATTTAAATCGTTTAATGTTAATGTAGTGTTCTCTTATAACAATACCATTAAAGATATGCTAACTAAGAATACGTAGTCCCGTAACAAATAACATCATCTTTTACAAAATAGCTTGGAAGGATTGCCCGTCTTTTTAGGTCAATCAGTCAAGTAAAAATTTATGTGTACGTATTAAGCAGCATAAGTATTCAGTTAGAACAGCCCAGACTTCAAATGCACTGTTTATCCATCTGAGCGAAAAATCTCATTGTATAAATTGGGGCGATACCTCTGCAATTGCTAGGTCTAATGATTATGTTTCTAGAAATTTACTGGAATCAGTAATTAAACAAATCACTAATAAAAACAACCTATCTTAGTCTGGGATTGTACCATTTGGACCCATATATTTGTATAGTGTTTATCAAGGACCTTACAATAAATGAAATAATTATTAATTAGTCCCACATGTATATAGTTATTCTCTCTCTCTCTCTCTCTCTCTCTCTCTGTGTCTTTTCACTCATTTTTGGAACATTTTTGTAAATTTCATGGTATCATGGTACTAAATCGTTTATGCCTCGTTTTTCAAAATGTATTGTTCTCTGGATGAATCATCTGTTGACCACATGTGTGCTCCTCCAAGGTGTGGCTGCCTAAAAATTGCTAATCTTGCCCTCAAGCATTTTCTCATTTCTGTAGAGGGAAATCGACCTTATTGCTAATCTTGTAATGTCAGTTTGGATATTAAGCCTACTTTTACTATGTTTTTGCTCTGTATGATCAGTTGTGCCTAAGTAAAGGGTCGTGCTAGACCGAAAGTTCTTGGCTCTCTCGCCTTTCATTTTCCTCCATGGCAAAAACTTTATATATATATATATATAATATATATATATATATATATATATATATATATATATATATATATATATATATATATATTAGGTATATATAGGTATATAGGCAGTCCCCTACTGAGGATGCGGGTTCTGTTCTTGAGATGCATAGTAAGCCGAAAATTGTCGTAAGCCAGAAAATTGTCAAACATCATAAGAAAACCTTACTCTCAATCTTTGGGTGTAAGATACTGAAAACTATGTAAACTACATTTTTATTGTGTTTTTCATAAAAAGAAAACTTTCAAATAGTACTGATTACTGTATATACTCTTGTAAGGTTTGCTATCTAAAGACCGATTTTATGGCCTTAAAGTTTGGGATTGAAAATTACATGTGGTATAGGCCAGTGTTGTCCAAACTGGGGTCCAGGGGTACACAACATAGATCATGAGGGTACGTGAACAAACACACACACACAACAGAAACATCCCATCAGTGAACATCAGTCTCACATCTCACATTAAGTTGTGTAAGTAATTTTCAAGCATTTTGTTATTTAATCATCATTTTTATTTGTGTAATAAAATTGAATTTATTGACCAACACTCCTATAATGCAGTCTTTTCATAATTACTATACTATTTGCATGATTATCCTAAATAAAACTGTGCTTGGTCAGGCATGGTGGGCAAGGGGGGAGGAGGTACATAACAGTAGAAGGTAATAAAGGGTACAATAGGTGAAAATTCTTGGACAACACTGGCTGGTATAGGCTAGTTTAGGAGAAGTGCAAGAGTTGCCACTTGGCTAAGCCTAGACTTTGGTTTTCCTGACAACCGACAATAAATACAAATGTTGTTTTCCTTATTTGAGATCTTTTATTATATTATGTTATTTCTTCTATACTGGAAAAGTGCAAACTTTAGGGACTAGGCTAAGCCTAGCATGTTCTTTGAACAAAGTAGCATTTCTATCCACAGGTGACAAACTTCTATTTTTGCATAACAAAGACAATAAATATAAATGATGTTTTACTTATCTGAGAATCTTTTATTATTATTGTTATGTTTCTATTTTTGCATAACAAAGACAATAAATATAAATGTTTTACTCATCTGAGAATCTTATTATTGTTATGTTGTTTCTACATTTATGGCTGTTCTAGGCTATAAAAAGTGCAACCTACATTACCCGAATGTAAACAAGTATTAGCAGCTGCCATTTCTATTTAATCAGCTGATTTCTCTTCATTTACAATTCACAAAGAATAGTGTATTTTATTATTCTTTTGTAAAATGATGCCGTACATTGAAAAACTTAAGTCATGCAATAAATTTATTAAAAAACCAAACATTTGTGAATTTAATATTATAAAATAAAAAATTACTTAAATTACACCAAAGACCGTCTCATCGAAGCTAGCAAATATTTTCTAAAATTCTTCTTCTGTTATAATGTCATTATATGCTTTATTATAGTTGTCAGTATCTTCATTAGGTAATGATTGATTAAAGAATATAAATGAATGATTGGCAACCTATTAGTACTTGGTAGTGTTGACAAAATGATTGTAAACAAAAGGAGGCCGGAAGCTTTTTTTTTTCTTTAGTTTATCTGAAAATGAGTATAAGTCTACTGATTATTTATACATTTTATAGGCATATTCTAAGCTTTTAGCTTCTTTGATTTAGATATCAGAAGTTTAGGCTGGGCTACAGTAGTGACTGCAAACATAGCCTAGGCTTATTGCCTGAATCATTACTCAACATTATATGGCATATGCTATGCTAAAATAACAATTTGTCGAAAATTGTATTTTTCCTAACTAGTATACAAACCTGAGGTCCTTTACAATAGGAAGGTACTTAGCAGCAGCTGAACCGGTCGTAAGCTTTACGAACAAGGGGTTTGGTAGTTAACTACATGTCCGGCAGTTAGGGGTACGCTCGACTGTGAGGCAAGGAGTCACTTTGCTTGAGGGCCAGGAAACGCAGAGTGAGGGGTGGCATGAGGTGGGACTATATGTAAAGGACCTCAGTTTTGTATAGTTAGAAAAAATACAATTTTTGACAAATTGTTATTTGTTCCGATACGGTATACAAACCCTCGGTCCTTTACAATAGGAAGACTCACTTATTGGTGGGTGGAATCTGAGTCTTATGAACCGACTGGTGTTCGTCCTACCTTGGATTCCCTCCCAGGTCGTAAGAGCAGAGGGAGGGATCCTAACCTCTGCCCAGCTGATCGGGGTGTGTACCACAGGATCAGTGGTCAGACTTCTGGACCAAATTCATAAAAGGGAGGCAAGCGTACCTCTTATGAATAGCAAAAAGCAAGAACTAGTTCCTACTTCAAGAGCCAAAATGAAGTCATGGGTTTGTCTCTTGTTGGCTTCCACTCCCCCCCTTGAAGGGGAGTGGTGGATATATACTCCTATCCCTACTGAAAGGGATAGGATGGAGCTCGGTTGTGTAGCTTACCTGCATCGGCCTCCTGTTCAGCGTGGTGATGACCGCAGCCCTCTGCCCACAGAGGAGAAGAACGAAGGAGGAAGAGAAGCCAGTCACACTCTCTTTAAGGAAAAAGTGTCCAAGGACCAGTGGGTAATATCCTGAAGGTAGAAAGAAGTGAAGGTGGTCTGGTTGGCCCAAACCCCTGCCTTCAGTCCCTGCGCTAGGGAGAAGTTCTTGCGGAACACATGGGTTGGACCAATACCTCTGACTTCGTGGGCTCTCAGATGAAGGGTGCGGGTGTCGTCACTACCAGCCGTGTCGTACACCATCCTGATCACTTCACGCAGCCAGAATAAAAGTGTTCTTGGACACTTCTTTCCTGGTAACCCCAGTGCTAACGAAGAGGCGTCGACACTCAGGCCCGAGGTGCCGAGTTCTCTTCAGATAGCGCCGTAGCGCCCTCACAGGACAAAGTAGCATCTCATCTGCATCGTTGTCAGTGAATTCCTCCAGGGAGGGGATCGTGAAAGACTTGAACCAGTCGTCAGGGACCGAAGGATTCTGAGTCTTCGCTACGAAGTTCGGGACGAAATCGAGCGTCACAGATCCCCATCCCCTGGAATACTTGACGTTGAAGGAAAGACCATGAAGTTCCCCTACTCGCTTCGCCGATATCAGGGCCAGCAGGAAGAGGGTCTTGAGGGTCAGATCCCTGTCTGACAACTCTCACAGCGGCTCGAAGGGTCTGCGAGTCAAATCCTAAGGACGAGAGTCACATCCCACCCCGGGGGCCTGAGTTCCCTGGGTGGGCAAGACCTCTCGAAGCTCTTCATCAGGAGGGAGATCTCGAAAGAGGAGGAGATACCCACACCTCGCAGTTTAAGGACTAGGGCCAGGGCCGCTCTGTATCCTTTAACTGTAGAGACGGAGAGGAGCTTCTCTCAGCGAAGGAAGACGAGGAAATCTGCTACCTGCTGAAGAGTGGCTCTGAGAAGAGAGAGACCCCGTCCACGACACCAACCACAGAAGACGGACCAATTCCCCTGGTATACAGCTGCAGAGGACTGTCTGAGGTATCCAGCCATCTCTGTTGCTGCGCTGCGAGAAAAGCCTCTCGTTCGCAAGAGATGGTGGATAACAGCCAGACATGAAGACACAGGGACTCAACGAACCGGTGGTACCGTACTACATGTGGTTGGCGCAGGAGGTTGTGCCAGGGGGGAATGTCCCTCGGTGCTTCAGCGAGCAGAGCTAGCAGGTCTGGGTACCAAACGGCTTGAGGCCAGTGTTGGAGAGCGTCCTCTGCAGCTGCCCATGGGTCCGGTACAACCGAGTAGAAAACCTGGAGTTTTCTGTTGTGCCGGGTGGCGAACAGATCCACGACTGGACGCCCCCACAGGTTGAAGAGCCTTTCCACCACGTCTGGGTGAAGGGACCACTCGGTCCCTATCACCTGATCCCGACGGCTGAGCTTGTCGGCTACCACATTCCTCTTGCCTGGAATGTAGCGGGCCGACAGCTCTACTGAGTATGCCATGGCCCACTCGTGCACCTGGAACGTCAACTGGTGCGGCGGAAGGGACACTAGGCCCCTCTGCTTGTTGACGCATGCCACTACCGTGGTGTTGTCGCTTATCAACACCACTGAGTGTCCTACCAGACGATCCTGGAACTCTTGGAGAGCGAGGAACGCTGCCGAGCTCCAGGACGTTGATGTGAAGGTGCTTGTGATGATCCCAAACACCTGCAGCCAGCAACTCCTCCAGGTGTGCGCCCCATCCCTCGGTCAATGCTTCTGAGAAGAGCAGCATCTCTGGGGGGGGGGGGAAGTGCAAAGAGGTACTCCTCTTACGAGGTTCCCGTCGTCCAGCCACCAGGCTAGGTCCTGCCTCACCTCCTCCGTGAGGGATACGGGGAAGAAAGGAGGGTCCCTTGCTTGTGACCAACACTCCTTTAGTCTCCACTGAAGGGACCGCAGGTGAAGATGCCCGTGTGGGACTAGCTTCTCGAGAAACGACAGACGGCCAATCACGACTTGCAACTGCTGAGCTGGTTGCTCCTGAAGGGACAGGAACTGTTCTGCTGCCTCCATGAACCTGCTGATCCGCGAATCTGCGGAGAAGACTCGCCCTGCTACCGTGTCGATCAGCATGCCCAGATACTTCATCCTCTGCTTGGGTTCAAGATCTGACTTCTCATAATTCACTATGATCCCCAGATCGCAGCAGAATTCGAGGAGTCGATCCCTGTCCTGCAGCCCAGGACTAACCAATCATCGATATACCTCAGCAAGCCTATCCCTACCGAGTGGGCCCAAGCCGACACCAGCGTGAACACTCGCGTGAACACCTGTGGGGCTGTTGAGAGACCGAAACAAAGTGCCCTGAATTGGTATACCATCCCGTCGAGGATGAAGCGGAGGTACTTCCTTGAGGATTGATGGATGGGTATCTGGAAATACGCGTCCTTCAGATCCACAGAAAGCATGAAGTCGTTCTCCCTGATGGAATCGAGCACTGATCGTGCTGTTTCCATCGTGAACCGAGTCTGGCGAACGAACCGGGCGCCAGCCCCTCGAGGACTTCTCCACCAGGAAAAGTAGACTAGAAGCCCGGTGACTAATCCCATACGATCTCCACAGCACGTTTGCTCTGCATGGCTTCTACTTCCTGCCGAAGCGCAACATCCTTGGTCGAACCAGGAACGTACGTTTGCAGTTGGACCGGGTTGGAGGTGAGGGGTGGCCGAGACTCGAAGGGTAGTAGATATCCCTCCCGAGGGACGTTTACTATCCAAGTCTCTGCTCTGAAGCGCTGCCATGTTGCCCAATGGCTCGCCAGGCATGCCCCCACTTCCGGCAGCAGGTGAGGAGGAACGCTGTCCCTAGCGTTTCCCTCCTCTCTTCGACTTCTTCTTCCCAGATCCCCCTCGAGAGAAGGACTGGGAGGAGGGCTGGTTATGGTCACTCCTTACAGCAGAAGTCGAAGGCAGAGTCTTTCCTCTTGGCTTCGACGAGGCAATCGTCTTAGCCGCAGAGGAAGCGCTAGGTAAACTTTTGGGCTTAGCCACAGTCGTCTGAGGTTGCCCAGCCACCTTCGAGACTGCCTGGTGGACAAGATGGTCACTATCGTCAGTGCGCCGTTGTTCCACCGCAGCTTCCACCATCTCTGTGGGGAAGACAGAGGAGGAACTCCGCACTGGTCCGTTGCGAAGACCCAGGGCCGCCTCTTGCCCAGCCGCCCAGGTCAATCGGGTGAGGACAGCGTCTCTACGCCGGAGAACCAGGTTGGCCCACAGGTTAGCCATCTGGTGGGCCAGGTAGGAGATGGCTCTACCTCCAGACTGGCACAGTTTCACAAAAGCCGGGTCCCCTTCAGGAGAAATGTTCCCTAAGGAGGCCGCGGCTTAGACACTTGTGAGGGACCACAGGTCGATCCTGAGACTGCTTGGAATGCTGCCATAGCGGTAGATTCCAAGGCGAGTGCCTCTTGCTACGAGAACCAGAGGTTCTCCGACAGGAGCTGCTGCAGAGACACCCCTGTAGTTAGCCCAGCTAGTTCCGGGTTAACCTGTTTGGGTGGCAGAGGGTCTTCCAAAGGAACGTAGAATCACCTCTGTCGCAGGAGAGGTGGGGGAAGGAGCTTGGAAGACCTACGGACCGAAGCGAACCTTCCTGTCCGGAGACAAGAGCGTCCACCTGGCTCAGTACGCTATCAGCCAAGGCCGATTGCGGCAGACCCGTCGTCGTCCTGGGTTCCTTCTTAGGTCCCCCAGAACGCCTCCAAACCTGATGTAGGCTCGAGAAGTGGGAGCGGCGATCCTTCCCTGAGGTCGTTGTGTTGACGAATCAGCGCAATAACCTCAGTGAACAACTTCTGGATCTCGGGAGTGACTGCATCCTGCGGAGTCGGACCGTCAAGCACCTCCAGTGAGAACGCCTCCCGAGATCTTCCTCCTTCCACAGGAGAAACTGCAACAGACCCCTCATGGTCTCCTCCTGCCACTTGTGCGTACGATCTGGTCAGGCCAAGGACTGTGCCAGGTTCGTAGAGCGTTGTGGCGGGATCGCGCCCCTCGCGATCGCTCCTGATCGCCTTGCTCTTCCCGATGTACCCCGAGGAAGTTGAAGGGATCAGAGAGAGAGACCTGATGCTCCCCCCACGCCCACCGGCAGAACCAGCTGGACCGAGAACAGCGGCGACAGTCCCGAGCGTCAGAAGAGCTGCTGCTGGTCCCCCTCTCCGCCCGGTCCCGGTAGAAGCAGCGGTCAGGGGACCTGCAGAGTCCGCTGTCGCGGTGGGAGCGAGGCCTATCCTCACGGCGCGCCACGCCACTTGGACCAGCCGAGGCTAGTTCAGGCGACCGAGGGGACCACTTCCTTGCCTCAGCCCGCGAGCGGTCTGGGACCGTCGCGTCAATCCTGGGTACCAGCGCGTCGCCGCGAGAGCGATCGCTGGTCTGGTGAGTCGCCCGAGCGACTCCCTCCAGTCTTCCGTCCCGTGCCTGGATCCTGGTGGCGAGAGAACTCGGATGCCTGGGTCTTGGCTGCACGCGCAGGTGACCGTACAGCGAGAGGCTGAGACAGTAACTGGTGCCAGAGGTTCTCCTCTGGCGCCAGGCGAGGAGGTACCAGTGGTAGCCGGTGCTCCTCCAGTCCCCATCTTCTTCCTTGCGGAAGGGGAGACGGGACTCGTTCCCGAAGGAACAGGAGGACCAGAGGAAGGTGGGACAGGCCCTTAGAAGTCTCGGCAAGAGACTTCTTAGGGGGGGAGGAGGCAGCCTTCTTCTTCTTCGGCTGTGGGGCCTTAGAAGTTGAAGGGGAAGCGACGACGACAAAGAAAACGATGAAGACGAAGACGACACCTTCCTCCTTTTCCTCTTACTCTTCGTCAGCTTCCTCAGCACCACCGCCAGGTCTTCCATCCAGGACGGAGCCGGGGCAGTTGCTGAAGTAACAGGGCCCGATTGCACCTGTCCGGAAGGACCTGGGGAGGGAGCAGCAACACCACAAGCAGGAACGACAGCGGCGGGAACTGGTACCAAGGCTGGAGCAGCAAGCATCTTCTGCACAGGTGGAAGGTCTAGCAGTGAGCTCTTTGGACACCGGAAGTCCAGGGCTGCGGCAGGAGCAGGAAAACCAGGAGGCGGCGTAGCAACGGGCAAGGAAACCTAGGCAGCGGAGCCTGCACAGCAGCTGTCAGGGTCACCGTGGCTACGTGCTGCGTATACACCAGGTGAGGTGGAGCAGTGTAGCCCAGCGTGGATACCGTCGTGGTAGTAGGCCCGTGCGTCACTGGCGTAGCCCCAGCGAGTACCAGGCCCTACCGAGATCGTCGCCCGTGGTCAGCAAGTCTGAGGGAGGAAAAGTCGGGTAGATCAAGGGGGGGGGGTGTCCCCCCTCACCCAGGGGGGGATAGTTCCCAGCCAGAGCAAACGGAGGACCCCGAGTACAACTTGATGTCGGGGTATCCTGCCCCCTTCCTCTACGCTCGAATGATCGAGGGAGAAGAGGGAGCGAGATTCCTCCCCCGAGGGGGAAGGAGCCATACAAGGGAGCTGAGCTGGAGGGAGAAAGGAGGAAGACAAATCAGTGACGAAGAGCGTAGCCGGGGAGTCCTCTGACGACTCCTTAGCCGGCTTCCGCGGCTTCTTCCTCCCCCGTAGCGCTCCCACTGCGCCTCCAACCGAAGATACACGTATCACAAGTCTCGGCGTGAGAGCATTCATGCCCTCGACACCGAGCACAAAAATCATGAGGATCTACCTCCACAGAAGAGCCAAAAGCCTCAAACTTACGGCCCCCATAACCCGGGCAAAGTCTACGGTTGATGGGGGGGCGGAGGCTTCTCCGGCTCGTTGTGTAATTTCCATAATAAAAATGAAAACAAAAACAGACACGCCCTTACTTTTGTACTTGCAACACACACAAGTCAAAGAAAAAGTGGGGAAGTCTTCACGCAGTGAAGAAAACAAAGCATACGACAGAAGCGGGCAGCATGTCCATCCCGGACCGCGGCCGAAAGCAAAGTGACTCCTCGCCTCGCAGTCGAGCGTACCACTAACTGCCGGACAAGTAATTAACTGCCGAACCCCTTATTCGAAAAGCTTACAACCGGTTCAGCTGCCGCTAAGTACCTTCCTATTATAAAGGACCGAGGGTTTGTATACCATATTGGAACAAATTCTATTATATGCAGTAAAAATGGGGTTGAACATTACATGCAGTCGAATATTTTCCCATTATGAATAACGTAAATAGAATTAATGTGTTCGAGGCCCCCAAAAAATAGTTAAAAAATACATTTCATAGGGAATAAACAGTTTTACAAAAAGAAAACAATGAGAAATAAATATAAATGACTAGTGAAATGAATAAATGAACATTTAACATCCCTCTTACCCTTATGGAAAACACTTGTTGGTGCATGGGAGACTGAAAGGAGGGGAGAGGGAGGCAGAGAGGTTATTGTTTGTAAGGAGACTCTCCCTCCAGAAGGACTTCAGGTATCAAGGACCTACCTGGGTTACTTCTCTTTGTTTTTTACTAGTACTATCTAAGGTTACTTCCCGTCTTTGTTTTTTACTGACACTAGGACTAGCTTGAGAGTTAAACATGGCATTGCCATTAAACATGTTGGAGACATGGATTACAACTTCTTTGTTGGGATGATAATTCTCCACAAAATATTTTACATCATTCCACTTTGCAAACATGTCCTTAATCCCTGAAGTAGGCACATTATGTATTCCCCTTTATTTTTGTGAAATTTTAAAATCTACCTTTGCTGGCCTTCAACTCACTATCAGCAGTAGCAGCGCTTATTGTAGGCAATTCCTCACTGAGATCGGTAAGAGTCCTTTCTTAAATTCTACAGTGTATCTCACCTTTTTTACAGAGGGGTTAGCACTTGGAACTTTCTTTGGTCCCATGATGGCTTATTTAGCAGTTGTACTTGAATAAAAAAGCACAAAAGGCACAAAAAACAACCACAAAAGCAGAATGGGTCATGAAAGATGGGATGCTTTGATTGGCCCTTGATAAGGGGCCCAGTCATGCCCTAGGCCCTGGATGGAGCATTTCCAAGTGTTCAAAAACGGAGAAAATTTTTTGTAGAAAGTTTAACTAAAAAGTCTAAGAAAACCAAAACATACGAAAACCGAGGCTTGACCACAGGCAGCCCGTGGTTAGTGTCGGTGTCAACTAGCAGCATTTCAGTTTTACAGTGCTTGTTAAATATATTCATAACTGGGTTTTACCCTCTATAGGGTTTATGGCGTCTTTGTCTGGTTATTGGTGGCTTACGCTAAGTGCCGAGACCACCTCATAAAATACAAACAACGAATGTGCATCTTTTCCTCTAATACTGTACTTGTATGTAGTCTTGTATTACTATATCCAATAATACTGTATATAGTCTTGTATTACTATATCCAATAATACTGTATATAGTCTTGTATTACTATATCCAATAATACTGTATGTACTCTTGTATTACTATAACCAATAATACTGTATGTAGTCTTTTATTACTATATTTGTATCATAAAATACAAAGAAGCCAATCATGTTTTGGTTAGAAAAATGAGCTGAGGGAGGCGGTTAGATTACTTCGCCATATTGAACTCAATTCCGAGGGATTTTCTTGCTTCTATTTAGCAAAAATTTATTTCTAGAAACTCTATTCAATGTGACAAGGTTATTTTTTGTTATATGAAGTGTTTCTAAGTTGAAAATTGACTTAAAATACATGAACTAGTTTAAGACATTTTTTTGTTAATAGATGGCGTTGTTATAGTCTGGTTATCGGTACTTTGCCTAAGCGCAAAGAGACAATCATTAAATACAAACATAACGGACATCCATCTTTTCCTTAGCTCTTCTAAAAAGTTATGCTTTAGTTCAATGCATCCAATAATACTGTATGTAGTCTCATGTTACTACGTATACTATAAAATACAAACAAAGCGATCTATATGTATTAGTTGGGAAAATCACTTAAGGGCAGAGGCAGGGTTATTTTGCCTGACTTAACTCAATTCAGAGCAATTTTCTTGCTTCTATTTAGTGTACATAGGTTGCTTTTTGTTATATCAAGTGCTTTTAAGCTGATATATGATTAAAATACGTATGTATATCTTGTTGTGAACTCAACTGTTATTTTTCTTGTTAATAGATGGTGTCGGGAGCATGTTATTTTGTGAGGGTGGAAAAAAAAAAAAAAAAAAAAAAAAAAATCTTCGTTATTTTCATCAAATTTTACAATCATACTATATTTACATATCACTCTGTTATCAGCATGAAAACAACAGTTAAATGTGCTCTTTCATGGCCAGTATTTTTAAATTAAAATACTATTTTCTCCACTATTTTAACAGTAGACTTGCATCCATGTTGCTGATGCACAATAATTTAAGGGGGCCGGCCGGCTAATGCCCTTTTTCAAGGACAGGACTTTGATATTCATACCACTTAATAAGGTGACTTGGGACATCTCCAAACCGCATATGACTTTCGCCTCTGACCTTCAGTTTTGTGACGCCAGGGCGATTTATCCCGAAAATAACCATTTTTCAAAATTTATCTCCTCCCTTGATATTTAACCCTCTTACGCAGATTGGACGTATTAAACGTCGAGTCAAAATGTCTCCCGTATGCCGATTGGACGTATCATACGTCGGCTCAAAAAAGTTTTTTTAAAAATTCGCGGAAAAATACTTATAGGCCTACCAGCCGAAAACTTTTGTATCACGCGCCTTGGGGGATGCTGGGAGTTCACGGATCAAGGCGTTGTTTTGTTTACAATCGCTACGCAGGCGCGCAAGCGCGAATTTCTTTCTTATCGCACTAAAAAGTATCAGTGACACATCTCGGAAATTATTTCGTCACTTTGACATAATTATTGCACCATTTTAAATTATCCTTTACATGAAGTATTATATATGAAAATGTGCGCAATTTCATGCACAATACAACTAAAAAATACTCATGATTGTAGCTTTTATCAATTTTGAAATATTTTCATATAAATAACGATAAGTGCAAAAATTTCAACCTTCGGTCAACTTTGACTACAGAAATGGTCGAGAAACGCAATTGTAAGCTAAAATTCTTATATTATAGTAATATTCAATCATTTGCCTTCATTTTGCAACAAATTGGACGTCTCTAGCACAATATTTCGATTTATGGTGAATTTATGAAAAAACTTTTTCCTTACGTTCGTGCGATAACTCTTCCGATAAATTTTTTCGTGCGATTGTCCTAATGTTTGCACCCTTTTAAATTTGCCGTTACATAAAGGTTTTATATATGGACATGTGCGCAATTTCATGCACAATACAACAAAAAACAACCCATGGTTGTAGCTTTTATCAGTTTTGAAATATTTTCATATAAATAACGTTAAGTGCAAAAATTTCAACTTTCGGTCAACTTTGACTACCGAAATGGTCGAAAAACGCAATTGTAAGCTAAAACTCTTACATTCTAGTAATATTCAATCATTTACCTTAATTTTGCAACGACTTGGAAGTCTCTAGCACAATATTTCGATTTATGGTGAATTTATGAAAAAAAAAATTACGTTCGCGCGGTAACTCTTCTGAAAAATCAGAATTTTTTTGTGGGATTGTCGAAATGTTTGCACCATTTAAAATTAGCTGTTACATAAAGTTTTATATATTAAAATGTGCGCAATTTCATGTAGAATACAACTAAAAATGATTGAAGGTTGTAGCTTTTGACTTTTTTCGAAATATTTGCATATAAATCACGATAAATAGAAAAAAAACCACGTTCGGTCAAATTTGACTCTACCGAAATAGTTGAAAAACGCAATTGTAAGCTAAAAACTCTTACGGCCTAGTAATATTCCGTCATTTTTCTTCATTTTGAAACAAATTTGAAGTCTCTAAAACAATATTGTGATTTATGGTGAATTTTTGAAAAATATATTTACCTTCACTCCGCGCGCCGATTCGCGGCGCAAGTCTCCGAAATACGTACATGGCATTATCCTAATATTTGCTCCTTTTCATACTAGCCTATAGTGTTTCATATATCAAAATGTGCGCAAATTCATGAAGAATACAATAAAAAATAATTGAAGGTTGTAGCTTTTTCCATCTTCGAAATATGTGCATATGAAAAAATATATATATTAAAATTTTGACATTCGGTCAAATTTAACTTGTCCGAAATGGTCGAAATCTGCAATTCTAATCTAAAACTCTTACAGTATCGTAATATTCAATCATTTGTCTTAATTTTGAAACAAATTGGAAGTCTCTTAGAACATTATTTAGAATTACGGTGAATTTTTGAAAATAACATTTTTTTACGTCCGCTCGTTACGAATTCGTACATCATTTTGTGATAATATTTTTCCGGTGTTGCTTTTATTGTTTTACTATGTATTATATATCAAAATGATTGCAATTTAGTGTACAATACAACGAAAAAAAAATTAACTCGTTAGCTTTGACCGTTTTTTGCACAGCGTGATTTGAATACAATTATCTATGAATTTTTTTTTTTTCGCTACCATATATCGCATTATTTACATATGATAATTATTTTTCATTTCTGATGATTGCATACTAAACTTCAGGCAATGAAAAAAAAATGAGCCAAAAATGAACTCTTAATCTTCAAAACTAAGCGCGCTGTGATTTTTTGAAAAAATTATTTTTTCCGGTTCCGCGCTCACTCCAAACCGGCGCCGGCATACAGGAGAGGTTTTGATTTTTAGGGCTTCGGCTTAAGAGGGTTAATATTAAGACCTGGGATTACTACCATATATAGACCTGATGTAGACCTCCAATCGAATGGAGAGTTTTTTTTCTAAAAGTCATTTTTTTGCTAGATATGAATTTTTCAATATGGTAAAAAAAATAAACCCTATAAATCAGGAGAAAAAAAATTTATAAAAAAAAATACGAAACAAAAATGTTCATGCTTTTGTTTAAAATGTGTATGAAAATGTATTACGAGAAAGGTATTTTTATTTCTGTACAGAAATATGATACAAAGGCAGCTTTTGAAACTGCCCTTCACCTTATCAAATACGATGTTTTTTCATGTTCTTTCTTGTGAGCCGCCGCCTGCCGCTCTTCCGAAAATATCGATTTAAAAAAAAAAGTGCAAATTAGCGATCAATGTGTCGATTTTATAAATGTTTATGCTTTCATGTTTAAATGTGTATGAAAAGGTATTAAGAATAGGGTATTTTTATTTCTGTGCAGAAATAAGATAAAAAGGCAGCTTTTGAAAGTGCCCTTCAAGTTATCAACTACGATGTTTTTTCAAGTTCGTTCTTGTATGCCGCTCTTCCGAAAATATAGAGTTAAAAAGAGTCCAAATTTAGCGATCGATGTGTCGAATTTTTAAATGTTTATGCTTTTATGTTTAAAATGTGTATGAAAATATATTACGTAAAGGTATTTTCATTTCTGTACAGAAATAAGATACAAATTAAGACAGCCTTTGTAACTGTGCTCCACGTTGTCAGCGGATGTTTTTTCATGTTCGTTCTTGTCCGCCAGTACCGAAAAATGCATTGTGTTATTTTATTAATTATGCATCTTTTCCATAAATCCTTTAAAAAGTTATACATTATTTCATTGTACCCAAGAATATTGTATGTACTATTCTCATATTATTGTATTTTAAAATACTACGGCAAATTTAAGCCAGTATTCCGCGGAGCGGCCAATGTTGTGGTTTGAAATCAGCTGATGAATACGCGTTTGTTTCACCATAACGCAATTCTGAGCGAATGCTCTTGCTTCTAGTTAGCATAAACGAATATCTATATACTTGACTTATACGAGACAAAGTTATTTTTCCTTATACAGCGTGTTTTTAGGTGGAAATATTTATTGAATATGTCTCGTTGTGAATGTGAACTACTATTTTTTTTCGTTAACAGATTACGTTGGCGGCATGTTTATTGTGTAAAAAATGACGAGATTCCGTTCGCAATAATCCTTTATATCATCGTAATACGAACTTTACGTTATTTATCTTATATCGGCGTGAAACCAACAGTAAAATGTGTTCTTTCAAGCACAGTAGTTTTGATTAAAATGATTTTATCCCAATTTTATCTACAGTTGTGTTTGATGGCATACTTTTACTGCAGTTTTATCCTTGTTGCCGATGTACGATAATAGTCATTAGCAGCTTGAACAGTTTTCTCAGCTTCAGTTATAACTAGGTT
Source organism: Macrobrachium nipponense (assembly GCF_015104395.2). Classification (NCBI taxonomy): domain Eukaryota; kingdom Metazoa; phylum Arthropoda; class Malacostraca; order Decapoda; family Palaemonidae; genus Macrobrachium; species Macrobrachium nipponense. The sequence goes on from NC_061101.1 coordinate 32,114,332, forward strand.
TAAATTTAACAGTATATTTCCCGATTGATCTTTAATCTATATTGATCTCTGATCTATAGCAAATAAAGTTATTACATTAAGATATCTCAGTTCTATTCTATACATAACGCCATTTATAACAAATACGGTAATGTTGTACTGTAGTACGATGATTGAAATACAAGCCAAACAGATGTTATCCAGTTCGGTTGTACTTAGAAAAAAAAAGTCCTTTCCCGTTCGGTTGTTCATGGCTGTACACGTTCACGCAACGAGTATAACATTAAAACCATACTTTCATCATTCTCTTTTGCTGTTATTGAACTTATGTAACTAGAAGATGGATAAAGTTAGGCCATTGTAATTTGATCTCTCATAAAATCGGACTATCTTAAGACTAATGATCGTAACCTGAACACTGCAGCTACCTGTACACTGTATAAACTTTATTATATCTTTACATACTCTAGACACCCACATGTACTGTACAGTAAATTCTATAGTACTATACTGCATAAATATAATTTTACTTATTGCGCCGTTGTGGGATTACGGCGCCTTTGACTGGGCTAGAGTTTCGAAAGAAGGTGTGCGGCGGCCGTAGGCTTTAAAATCGCTTGGCGTCGGTGGCCAGGAACGGAACCCCTGCCGCTAACCGACCTGGGACGCCTGTATATATATATATATATATATATATATTATATATATATATATATCTATATATATATATATATATATAGCCCAATTAAATTTTGCATGTGTATAGGTGTGTATGTATGTGTACATATATATACCTTTTACGTATACCTAAGGTATCATCCTACATCAAATATACCATTGAACTGGTATTATCAACATGATTTCAGTCATCTAAAATATTTTACCATTAGAAGTATATATACAGACAATAATAGAGAGAGCTAGAGAGAGAATAACTCCTTATGATACCAAAAGATTGAAATGAACTTCTGTAGAGGAGAGAGAGAGAGAGAGAGAGAGAGAGAGAGAGAGAGAGAGAGAGAGAGAGAGAGAGAATGTATTCCTTATGTAACATCCTACATCAAATTTACCTTAAATTATTATCATATACTGTATTAATCTTAGAGATTTTATTAATACAATTTCAAAGTAATCCTGAATATTAGTACCTATAAAAGTACATACGTACTTTTAACACTTACGGGCAAGAGAGAGGAGAGAAGGGAGAGAGAGAGAGAGACGAGAGAGAGGAGAGAAGGAGAGAGAGGAGAGAGAGAGAGAGAGAGAGAGAGAGAGAGATTGTCTTTGCAGTATTTAAGAGTGAAAGGGAAAGATTATTGTATTTAAAATACTCACATATGAATTTTGTAATAACAGTTATAGTATTATTATTATACATATTAGAGAATTATTATTGGAAAATATTAATAATAAACTTATTACATACATGTGCCATAAAAATGATCTTATCCCAGTAAGAGAGAAAAAAAATTGCATAAAAACCATTAAAATCCTTGACCATTATATGGCACTATTCCCCTCCCCAGTCACATTACTTGACATATTTGACAGGTTCCCGAACTCCGAGCATCTCTGGAGTTGAGAGAAGGATGGGAAGAATAATTTTAATTTGAAATTGCAGTTATATTATTTGAAAATATTCATAAACATATACATATACCATGAAAATTCTCTCATCTCAGTAAGAGAGAGGAGTTATCCTTACGAACGTGAAATGGAAAGGTGAAGCCCTTACTTGTCTATCATTCCGAGACTCCTCGAGCCTTCAAGGCCCACAAAATGCTAAAGGAGAAGCTTCCGGTGATGTAGAGGGCTAATGCGAAAGCCTGGGTAACAAGACTTTTGTTCACCGAGTGGGTAAATCTGTGTTTCAGGCCGACAGTGAAGAAATTCTTGGAAGAGAAGCGCCTCCCTCTGAAATGTCTGCTGTTGTTGGACAATGCCCCTGCTCACCCTCCTGGCCTCAAGGAAGATATCCTAGCGAAGTATTCTTTTATCAAGGTTCTTTATGTTCTGCCTAACACCACCCCTCTCCTCCAGCCCATGGACCAGCAAGTGATATCGAACTTCAAGAAGCTGTATACGAAACATCTTTTCAAGAGATGTTTCGACATCACCGATACCACAACCCTCACCTTATGTGAATTTTGGAAGGAGTATTTCGATGTTGTGATATGCATACGACTCATCGATCAAGCTTGGCAGGAGGTTTCGAGGCAAACCTTGAATTCTTCATGGAGGAAACTCTGGCCTGATGCCGTATCCGCCCGAGACTTCGAGGGATTCGATGTGGGCGAAGCTGGTGCTGCAGAATCAGGAACAGTTGATGATCCTGAAACTGTTTCGCAACCAGATCTTGACGAGATCGTTGCACTCGGCAAGTCCATGGGGCTGGTCGTCGACGAGGACGACATCAATGACCTTCTCGAGGAGCACCAAGAGGAGCTTATGACGGATGACCTGAAGGAGTTGGAGGACATGCAACATAACGTCGTTCAAGAAGAGTTCTCTAGCAGCGGCGAGGAGGAGGAGGGCGACCCTATGACAACGGCATAAATTAAGGATGCTCTAGCTGCTTTTCATAAGGTGCAATCATTTGTAGAAAAGACACACCCCGAAAAGGCTTACACAGGTCGTATGCTTGCGCAAATCGATAACGTTTGCCCGAGTCGTTTCTGGAATATTGTGAAAAGTAGGCAGAAGCAATCTTCCTTGGATTGTTATTTTTTAAATAGGCCTTTAGTAGGAGTAAGCAAACAGGAAGATCCAATTGATACTATGAAAAAACAGAAAGTTGAAAGTGGTGAAGAGATTGAAATTTTGTAAAAAAAAAAAAAAAAAAAAAAAAAAAAAAAAAAAAAAAAAATTTAAAGTATAAGAAGTAAAAAAAAAAAAAATGTAAAAATCAAAAAGAAAAAAAAAATTTAATTTTAAGTTTTATGTAAAGTTAAGTGTTACAGTTTTGTTAATGTGTTTCGTAAAGTTAAGTGTACGTACTATAAGAAGTTTGCTGCCGTTTGTCCTCCTCCTCTGTCGCCACTTTCGGAGATAGCCTCACTCGAAAGGTAAGGTTCCACATTTTACTACATACGTACGTATGTACATACAGTATTTCTTGTATACCATGTACACTAATACATTTTATTTACAGGTATGTACATATTAGTACTAGTACGTATAAAGTTAAGTATTGAATGGTCCAAATTGTTGTAGTATTTCAATGTTTATTGGTCAATTTAGCTTTATTATAAAATTTACTTGGGTGTTTTTGTAGGGCTTGGAACGGATTAGCCTTTTACATGCAAAATGCGGTTCAAGATACGAAAAGCTCATGATACGAAAGCCGCCTCAGAACGGATTAATTTCGTATCTCGAGGTACCACTGTACTACCACATACGAATTTTGTAATTACAGTTTTATTATTATTATAATTATTATTATTTTTTTTTGGTTATCACAGTCCTCCAATTTGACTGGGTGGTATTTATAGTGTGGGGTTCCGGGTTGCATCCTGCCTCCTTAGGAGTCCTTAACTTTTCTTACAATGTGCACTGTTTCTAGGATCACACTCTTCTGCATGAGTCCTGGAGCTACTTCAGCCTCTAGTTTTTCCAAATTCCTTTTCAGAGATCTTGGGATCGTGCCTAGTGTTCCTATGATTATGGGTACAATTTCCACTGGCATATCCCATATCCTTCTTATTTCTATTTTCAGGTCTTGATACTTATCCATTTTTTCCCTTTCTTTCTCTTCAAATCTGGTGTCCCATGGTATTACGACATCAATGAGTGATACTTTCTTCTTGATTTTGTCAATCAACATCAAGTCTGGTCTATTTTCACGTATCACCCTATCTGTTCTGATACCATAGTCCCAGAGGATTTTTGCCTGATCGTTTTCTATCACGCCTTCAGGTTGGTGCTTGGTACCACTTATTACTGCAAGGTAGCTGGTGTTTCTTGCTCAGGCTCCAGTGGAGGGCTTTTGCCACAAAATCATGCCTCTTTTTGTACTGGTTCTGTGCAAGTGCCAGACATTCGCTTACGATGTGGTTTATGGTTTCATTTTTCGTACTGCACTTCCTACATATGGGAGATATTATTTCCATCTATCATTCTTTGAACATACCTGGTTCTTAGGGCCTGATCTTGTGCCGCTGTTATCATTCCTTCAGTTTCCTTCTTTAGCTCTCCCCTCTGTAGCCATTGCCATGTGTCATCGCTGGCTAGTTCTTTAGTCTGTCTCATGTATTGTCCATGCATTGGTTTGTTGTGCCATTCCTCTGTTCTGCTTGTCATTCTCCTGTCTCTGTATATTTCTGGGTCTTCGTCTACTTTTATCAGTCCTTCCCATGCAATCGAGTCACTTGTCTTCACTGGTTTTCAGATATTGCCCCAGTGCTCTGTTCTCGATGTTGACGCAGTCGTCTATGCTTAGTAGTCCCCTCCCTCCTTTCTTTCGTTGTACGTACAGTCTGTCCGTATTTGCTCTTGGGTGTAGTGCTTTGTGCATTGTCATATGTTTCCTCGTTTTCTGGTCTATGCTGCGAAGTTCTGCCTTTGTCCATTCCATTATTCCTGCGCTGTATCTGATTACTAGCACTGCCCTTGTGTTTATGGCTTTTATCATATTTCTGGCGTTGAGTTTTGACTTGAGTATCGCCTTGAGTCTCTGTATATATTCTTTCCTGATCGTGTCCTTCATCTCTTGGTTTTTTATATCCTCTCCTTCCATTATTCCCAGGTATTTGTATCCTGTCTCATCTATGCGTTTGATGTTGTTCCCATCTGGTAGCTTTATCCCTTCAGTCCTTGTTACTTTGCCCTTTTGTATGTTGACTAAGGCACATTTTTCTATTCCAAACTCCATCCTGATGTCCCCAGATACAAAATCCTTACAGTCTGGATTACAGTATCTATTTCCTTGATGCTCTTACCATACAGCTTGATGTCGTCCATGAACATCAGATGGTTAATTCTGTTGCCTCTTTTCTTCAGTTGGTACCCAGCATCCATCTTCTGCAGTACTTTTGTCATGGGAACCATGGCTACTGTGAAGAGCAGTGGGGACAGTGAGTCGCCCTGGATGATCTCTCTCCTGATATTAACCTCTGCTAGTCTTATTCCAGAGCTTGTAAGTATTGTATTCCAGTTGTGCATTGTATTTTTGAGGAAGCTGATGGTGTTTTCCTCTGCCCCATATATTTTCAGGCATTCTATTAGCCATGTGTGTGGTATCATGTCGAAGGCTTTCTTATAGTCTATCCATGCCATGCTTAGGTTGGTTTTCCTTCTCCTACTGTTCTTCATTACCATTTTGTCTATCAGGAGCTGGTCTTTTGTGCCCCTACACTTCCTTCTGCAGCCTTTCTGTTGATGGGGGATGGTGTCTGTCTCCTCTAGGTAGTTGTATAGCCTTTCACTGATGATACCTGTTTGTAACTTCCACAATATTGGTTGGCAGGTGATAGGCCTGTAGTTACTGGCTATATTTCCCTTACTCTTGTTTTTTGGTACAAAGGATGTTCTTCCTGTGGTCATCCATTTGGACGCATGGTGATTTGTGATACAATGCTGGAGTTGTTTTGCTATCCGTGGGTGTAGAGCCTTGAAGTTTTTGAGCCAGTATCCATGGACTTCATCGGGACCTGGGGCTTTCCAGTTGGGCATTATCTTTAGTTGGTGTCTGACTGTGTCTGTCGTGATCTCAGAGAATCTTTGTTTTATTCTCCCTGTTTCTTCTTCCTTAACTTACTGGAGCCATGTTGCATTCTTGTTGTGCAATACCGGATTGCTCCATATGTTTTCCCAGAGTCTCTTACTTGGTTTGGTTTCAGGAATTCCTTGGTGGTTGACTTCCCCTCTTAGTTGGCTGTATAGTCTTTTCTGGTTGGTTCCGAATAGTTTGTTCTGTTGGTATCCCTTATTCCTGTTCAGGTACCGTTGGATCTTATGTGCTTAGGGCTTAAGCCTCTGTTTTACATCTATTGTATTGTTTAGTCCCCTCTCCTGTACTTTGTATTTTTTGTTCAGTTCCTCCCTTGTTTTCTTGCTTCTTAGCCTTTTTTCTACCATCTCTCTTTCAGTTTACTCAAGTCAGACCTCATCACCATGACTTGCATTTCCAGGCGCCTTTTCCAAGGCGGTTGCTATTTTGGTTTCTGTTGGGTTGGATGTGCTGGTGGTGTTGGTGTTCGTATCTCCATCAGTTCTGCTACTAATCTTGCTCCTGCATTCTCTCTGTATCTGGCTCCATCCATTGTCTGATCTTTTCTAATCATTCTGTCCTCTCTGTTACTTTGTCGGTGTTTCTTCGTGTCGTTGTTTAATACCTCATCATCCCTGTTGTCTTCTGTGGCATTGTCTCTGAGTTCGTCTTCTTGTAATTCGTTGCTGTGTATCATTTCTCTTTCCAGTTCTTCTCTTTCTGTTGGGGAGAGCCAGTTCTTTTTCTTTATGTTCCTTTTTGGTCTGCCAGCCTCTGCTCTGTTTGGGGGGTGTTATTCCTCTCATTCCAGATGTTGACCAATCTTCTTCTATATCCTCTCTCCGTCGGGTTGCTTCTGATGTAGCATCTCCATATTTCCTTATTTTCTTCTCTTGTCCATTTCCTCCTCTGGTTTGCTTTTGTAGCTCCAGTCTCTGGTTGTTGGTTACTGTCGTTGTGGTGGTCAGTTACTGGACGATGACCTCCAAGTACCTGACCGTCTTCCCCTTCAATTGGACTGAATACCTTGCTGCCGGACGAAAGCTCCTCTGTTCCCAGAGGTTCCATTTACGTTGTTGTCGTTCAATCTTTCATTTCTTTCCATCATTGCTGAGTTTTCCTATTTATCCCATAGCTGGACCCTACCCCATCAGGAATAGGTACTCATTTACAGCCGAGTAGACTGAGGAAATTATGGTAAAGATCCTTTCCCAAGGAATCAACACCGAGGAGAGGGGTCACCCATCCAACGACTGACCAGCCCTAATGTTGCTTAACCAGTCCATTGACGACCTGACCCACTCTGCCACGGCGCCACTTATTATTATTATTATCATTATTATTATTATTATTATTATTATTATCATTAACAACTGAAAATACCAATAAACATATTACATACTTGTACCATAAAAGTTCTAAGTTCTTTCATCTGAGAGAGAGAGAGAGAGAGAGAGAGAGAGAGAGAGAGAGAGAGAGAGAGAGAGAGAGAGAGAGAGAGTGTATATCTCCCTCTTCTCTCAGAAAATACTTCTAACACTTCAGCGAAACAGAGGGAGAGAGTTATCACTATGACATACATATCTTGTGTGGCAAGAGAGAGAGAGAGAGAGAGAGAGAGAGAGAGAGAGAGAGAGAGAGAGAGAGAGAGAGAATTATCCTTATTTAAAAGTGAAATGGATAGATTATAGGATTTCTTTAGAATATTATCACATAATATGAATTTTGTAATTACAGTTACATTATTATTATCATCATCATTATATTTAAAAGTATTATAAAAATTCTCATGTCTCAATACAATAGAGAGAGAGAAAGAGACAGATAAAATGAACACTTTGTGGCAACAACACAACAGCTTCTCCCCCTTCGGTCACATTACTTGATATATTTGACAGCTTTAGTACCTGGAGTTAGAGAGAGAAGACTGGGATTTCCTTCATTCTTACATAACTTTAAAAATGTATTAACTGAAATCTTACTAATTGACTATATTACTTTCTTTAATGAGTTGATATTACTGCTGCTTACATTAATAATTGAAAATAGTAAATTGTTTCTCTATCATACAGAAAAGCATACATCTGTGAGAGAGAGAGAGAGGAGAGAGAGAGAGAGAGAGAGAGAGAGAGAGGAGGAGAGAGAGAGAGAGAGAGAGAGAGAGAGAGAGAGAGAGAGAGAGAGAGAGAGAGAGAGAGAGTTATTAGTCATTATGTGATATCCGTTTAATCTTATTAAACTTACTAATACAGTATTAGTATTGATCAATATTAATATTTGAAAAGTAATAAATAATTTTTGTAGCATAAAAATTTATTTAAGTCATGAAAATAACATCAAAATACACTAATTAGTGATTATTTATGTCGGGAAACCACGCGAATAGGAGAATTTCCCACAAATAATGGATAGATATGGTCCAGAGAGAAATCTGCGAATCAGTGAGTCCGCGAATCTGGAGAGCATGAATACGGGGGGGGGGGGGGGGGGGGGGGGGGGGGGGGGGGGGGGGGGGGGGTGGGGGGGGGGGGGGGGGGGGGGGGGGGGGGGGGGGGGGGGGGAAGGAGAGAGAGAGAGAGAGAGAGAGAGAGAATATATATATATATATGATATTTTTATTTTAAGATAAATTTTTAAATATACTTACCTGGCGGTTATATACATAGCTATATTCTCTGACGTCATGACAGACTTTTCAAAACTCGCGGCAATCGCCGACCGTCGGTCAGGTGCAATCGTTACCGTACGCCCTCTAGATAGTTACTGGAAACCTCAGATTATCTCGCCCTCTAGTCTCCTGAGGGGAGGTGGGTGGGTTTCTAATTGTATATAACTGCCAGGTAAGTATATTTAAAAATTTATCTTAAAATACAAGAGATTGAAATAACACACATATACACTAAACTGCTGAAGGTTTCCCCAAACCTTCAACAGACAACCATAAAAACTTCAAGGGCCTAACATGTAGGATTAGAGGTATCAACTCCTTCCCCCAACACCGAGCCAGTGGCTATGAACGGTCCAAGGGTTATGCAGTCTTCATAGACCGTTTCTATCTGTCTAAGATAGAAAAAAAAAAAACCGAGCTGCTCCTCCAGTACGTTGCGTCTAAAATAGCTTTTAGGGACTGATTCTTTCTAAATGCCATTGATGTCGAAACTGCTCGAACTTCATGGGCTTTTACCTTTAGAGCCTTGTATAAAGTTTCATTGCACTCAATGTGTGCTTCTTGAATCACACTTCTAATAAAGAAGGCCAAAGCGTTCTTTGACATAGGCCTCTTGTCAAAAGTCCCCCTAATGTCCTTGCATCTCTGCAGGTAAACTTGTAATGCTCTTACTGGACAAAGAGTCATTTTACGTTCCTGACCTGCAAAGTCTCCAAGGCTGGGAATCGTAAATGATCTAGGCCAAGGATTGGTTGGAGTCTCATTCTTGGCTAAGAACCCTAAAGTGGTCGAACAAACCGCTTTGGATCTGCTAATTCCCACCCTTTTGTCCATAGCTTGAATCTTGCTTACTCTCCTTGCAGTAACGAGAGCGACCAGAAAAAGTGTCTTCCTGGTTAAGTCCCTGAAAGAGCTTTCCTGTATTGGTTCGAACTTGCCAGACATTAAAAACCTTAATACTACGTCCAGATTCCATCCTGGTAGCGCTTCACTCTTTTGTTTCGTAGTATCAAAAGATCTAATTAGGTCGTGAAGATCTTGATTTCTAGACAAGTCCAGTCCTCTATGTCTAAATACTGACGCCAGCATGCTCCTGTATCCCTTAATTGTAGTCGTGGCTAGACCTACTTTAAGTTTTAAGTGAAGAAGGAAGTCTGCGATCTGGCTCACAGACGTGTTGGACGAGGACACCTTCTTCTCTTTACACCAGTTTCTAAATACCTCCCACTTTGACTGGTAGACGTTGATGGTCGAAGCCCTCCTTGATCTGGCGATAGCTTTAGCTGCCTCTCGCGAAAAGCCTCTAGCTCTAAGGAGCTTTTCGACAGTCGAAAGGCAGTTAGCTGTAGAGCGTGGGTATTCTTGGGATACCGTTTGAAGTGGGGTTGTCTGAGCAGATTTGGAAGCAACGGAAGGGTTATTGGAACTTCTAGCCACTGCAACATCTCTGCGAACCAATCTGGGTCATTCTGGGTCCTCCGGACTGCGTGAACTTCTTTAATACTTTGTGTAGCACTTTGAAGGGAGGGAAGGCGTATAGATCCAGCCCTTCCCAGTTCATGAGGAATGCGTTTACTGCTACTGCTTGTGGGTCTGGAACCGGGGAGCAGAACGAGGCGCTGCGGGCTTGAAATCTGTTTCAAAAAGCTCTTGAAACAGAAGCATAAAGGTCTTATAGTCGGAAGGAGGAACTTGCTCTTTCGTCTCCTCTTCAGAAACTACTTCCAACATCTCCGAAGGTCTCTCTCTGTCCCGTTCCACATCGGATGAAGTAGTCAAAGCCAAAGCAGGAACGTCATCTGCTTCTCCTCTGGTCTCGATGCGCTCCTTGACACCATGATCCACCGGGGCGTCATGCTTACGAGCGTTGGCGTCACGTACATCTCTCACGCGCGCTGGCGTCACGCTCGGAAGCGTCACGTCCGAATGTATCGGAAGCGTCATGCTTGTCTGAACTCTTCTTGGCGCTGACACTTCGCGAAGTCTTCATAAATCCTGGGGCGTCAAGTTGACGCTTCGGTTCTTGCAACTTTTCCATTAGGGCTGACAGCTGCTGTTGCATGCCTTGCAGCATATCCTTGGTTTCATTGCCCCTCGAGGGCGAAGGTAACTCGTCAGATTCGCCCGCACGAACCACAGCCGGAGGAGCCGATCTATCTAAGGCTTCCTGAGGACACTCGGTAGGAAGCTTCCTTGGTAATTCCTCCCAAGTCGAGGGCGGAAGAGGAGTGTTCATCGAAAGAGCTGTCTTGCTCTGTTTAGCTGGCGAGGCTTCCGATGACGAAAACCTCTCCGGAGAACTCCAGTGACTGCAGCCCGGCAGTTACTCGTCTGACGAGACCTCACTATCACGAGGTAACTTCCTCTTGAGAGGACGAGAAGACGTTGAGTGTCGCCATCCTCGACACGGGGAGACGTCATCGGATGACGAGCCAAAAACACTCAACAAGCCTTTTCTACGGCTGTCTGAAGCAACCTGGGAAGCGTCCACAGGTTTGCTTGAGGGCACGCCCGACCGGATACTAGAGCCTCTCGCCTCCCTTAGACTTTCGACTTAACGTCTCCCATGGGTCCGGGAGCTTGTAAGAGGTCTGGGTCTAGGAGCGCGACAGGACCGATCGGACGCACCCTCCACTACACTAGCACTAACACTTAACTTTTCACTTACACTGACTTTAGTACCTGCACTCAGTGCACTTACAACAGTCCAGGTGCGATTGCCCTGCTCAGTAAGAGAGGCAATCTGTTGTCCCATTTTTTCAAGAACTGCTTGAATACCTGCAAAGGTCGAGTCCTTATCCCCCGACTCGGAGACAGGTTCGGGAGCTGATACCTCTACTAAATGACATTGAGAAGGAGCAGGGGAAGGAACTATGGGGTTATCTACCACTTCCTGACACGTAGATGAACGGGAAAGGGAACTCTTAGTTCTTCTAATCCTATCTCTCTCAAGCTTACGGACATACCTGTCCAACTCCTTCCACTCCTTATCATCCAAAATCAAGCACTCATCCCATCTATCCTCATAAGTGCAAATTCTACCCCTACAATTCACACAAAGTGTGTGAGGATCAAGAGAAGCTTTGGGAATTCTAACCCTACACCCCCCTTTATTGCAGACTCGATAAACAATTCCCGAGTCCGACATTGTTAATAAAGAAATCCAAAAACAAATCCAAAATCAAACTAAGTCAACAACAGCGAAAGCCAACAAAATACTTCACCAAACGATGAAATACTCTAGCGAGTACAAAAAACCTATCGAGGAACCAACAACAACAGTTTTGTCGGCTCGGGCGACAGAGAAAATCTGAGGTTTCCAGGTAACTATCTAGAGGGCATACGGGTAACGATCACCTGACCGACGGTCGGCGATTGCCGCGAGTTTTGAAAAGTCTGTCGTGACGTCATGACGTCAGAGAATATAGCTATGTATATAACTGCCAGGTCAGTTACATATTTAAAAAATAATATATTCTATATATATATATATATATATTATATATATATATCTAATATATAATTTAAAATATATATAGATATAATTTTAATATATATATATATATACGTATATATGATTTGGACTCACAATGGTCTACAAATAGTACTGCATGATCTAACAATGAAATGAATTAGGCCTATACAGTTATTCATATTCTGGTTCAAGCGGCTGAGATCTTTCCCAAGCGATCACCTGTCAGTCAGTCAGTCGAAAGAACTTTAGGCAATTTCATCTGTTCATCAGTTCTGGTGAGTGGACTGACTCCGCCCACAAGCTGTTGTCCACATGTACATTTTAACTTCAGTTTTGATGAGCTGACAGGGAGACTGACAGGTAAACCTGTGCATGAATACCCAGCCTTAGAAGGAGCAGGGCACTTTCTAGGGGCCATTTTCAGCATGATGCACACAGATATTTACTGATACGCGACACTGCTTTTCGTTTATGTTCGCATACGCCAGTAACTTTCTATGCAATGAAGCTGATGCGTGATGTACCCACAATTCCATCACGGCATCATTAGAGTTGTTTACCTGCAGAAAGTTGGCTTGGGTGAAGCATCTTTTAAGAAAACCCAATTTTAATTTTTTTATTGAAATTTTGCTGTGTTTACATTAAAGTATTACAGAACTATTATTTGAAAATTAATAAATCAGGGAAAAGATGGATGAAAAATCACAAATTTAAGTAATTTGTATTTTTCCTAGCTATACTTACCCAAACTACTTATAGGAGAATCCTGGATGTCAATCCAGTACCAACCCGAAAAACTGGTTATTCCCTCCTGACCCCCAGCCAGGTATGTCCCAGGTTCAAAGCTCACGACCTCAGATACGCGGGGACGGATGGGAGGGCATAAAAATTTCGTAGTTCGGGGTACGTATAGCTAGGAAAAATACAAATTACCTAAAATTTGTGATGTTCTAATGCCGTATACTTACCCCGAACTACTTATAGGAGACTTAATCCTTAGGAGGCGGGAGTATCTAGGGAAGGAAGAGTCCTTACCAGGAGGAGGTCAACCCCCTTCAGGCCGCTCTGCCGAATTAGGGTGGAGGTAGGGGTCCCCTTGCCGTCCGGATGCAATCGCGACTGGTGAGCAACGGAGGAAATATCTCATGAGTGTAAAACAAAGGTATGTAAGTCGAATATTCCTCCCATAGACTTACATACCTTTGGGTATGTAAGATTTGGGGAATTCTGCCGATTACATCTAAGGCCCAGTGTGGAAGGAGGGAGGGAGGGGGGGGGGGAGGGGGGGGGGGAGTAGTAGGGTAGGTTATAGAGGATGGGAATACCACATATACACGCACACATACAACAACGTACACCCCCCAAGGCCAGGCTAGACCCTTTGTTGGCCCGTCGTATCTCAAATGTGTCAAGGGACCTCCTCGTACAATCTTTGAGGTAATGGGCTGTAGAGGTGGACTGACGCTTCCACACCCCCGCCCTCAGGATCTGGGCGACGGCCATGTTGTTGTGGGGCTTCGTGCCTTGTGGGGGGGGACCAGCCCCGCTCCCTCGTAGGCCCTCCTGATTCTCTCTCTTAACCAGAAGGAGATGGTGCTCTTCGCCACCGCCCTCCTCTGCCGCCCATTCGAGACGAAAAGATTTTGAATACCGGGGCGGAGCCCTTCCACCGGGCAGAGGAGCAGGTCCCTGGGATCTTCGGACTTAGGAAGGGCTGAAATGGAGAACTCCACAAACCGCTCGTCTATTACCGACGGGTTCTGGGTTTTGGCTACGAAGGACGGCACGAAGTTGAAGGTTACTTCACTCCAAGCACCCCCTTGAATGGGATACCTGGTAGGAGAGCCCATGAAGCTCCCCCACCCTCTTGGCGGATGCTAAAGCCAAGAGGAAGACCGTCTTTAGTGTGAGCTCTTGGTCCATAATATCCTTGAGCAGCTTGAAGGGGGGCTTTTTCAGAGAGTCCAGGACTCTGGCCACGTCCCCGAGGGACCGCTAGGGACCTGGAGGGGCATGCCTGTTCGAATCCCCTAATGAGTAGGGAGATGTCCTTCGAACTCCCAAGGTCTACCCTTCTCTAATAGAAGACCTGGCTTAAGGCTGCCCTTACTCCTTTGATCGCTGCATTGGAGAGCCCCTTTTCATTCCTCAGATGGACAAGAAACTCAGCGACGTGGGGGATCTTGGCCCGTAAGGAGTCCAGGTTCTGCCCCTTGCACCGAAGAGCTTCCACTTCGCTTGGTAAACGCTGCGGATGACTTCCTAAGGCATCCCGACATTCGGGAGGCCACTTTATGAGAAAACCCCCTCTTCTTCAGGAGGAGCTCGATAGCCTCCACCCGTGAAGGCAGAGGGCGTCCAGGCCCTCGTGGAATCTCTCGAAGTGGGGCTGTCTTAGAAGGTCCATGCTCCGGGGGAGTTCCCAGGGGTCTTGAATAGACATCTCCAGGAGGTCCGGGAACCAGTCCCTGTCGGGCCACCTGGGGGCAACGAGGGTCATGACTTTTGCTTTGGAGGTTCGGAGGTGATTGAGGACCTGCCTGAGGACCCCGAAAGAGAAAAGGCATAGAGGTCTAATCCGTCCCAGGGGTGTTGAAACGTGTCTTCCCACAACACTGTCGGGTCCAGGACCGGGGAGCAGAACACTGGGAGCTTGAGGTCCAAGTTCGTTGCGAACAAATCCTTGGAGGGGGAGCCCCACCTCCCAATCAGCTCGCCCGCTACTGTCGGGTGTAGGGACCATTCCGCCCCTAAGACCTGCCCGCGCCTGCTAAGTCCATCGGTGATAACATTCCTTTTCCCTGGGATGAACCTCGCCGACAGGGAGATCCCGGCGTTCTCCACCCACTCCAGAACGGTCTCCGCAGATCACACAGGGGTCGCGATCCCAAACCCCCTGCTTTTTGACGTAGGCAACAACGGTGGTGTTATCACACATGTTCCTCAGGCTGTCTTCGAAGGCTTGGAGAGCTTTGAGGATGGCCAGGAGCTCCAGGTTGTTGATATGGAGTCCTCGCTCCCGTTCCGACCACTCCCCCACAACAATCATATCTGTCTGCAGGTGGGCTCCCCAGCCCCGCCTCAATGTGTCTGTGAAAAGGGGCACCTCCGGATGGACATCCACCAACGGGACCCCCTGCCGGAGGTTCGCTTCGTCCAACCACCAGCGAAGGGCTGCCACCATCGACTGAGAGCGTTCTATCAACTCCCATGGGTTCTTTCTGTCCGAGGTCCATCCGTCCTTCAAGTTCCACTGGACGGGCCTCATCATCAGCCTTCCCTGGGGCACTAACTTCTCCAGGGAGACGAGGTGGCCTATCAGCCTCTGCCATACTCACGCTGGCCCTCACTGTATCCAGATCCATCCCCACGTACACCATCCTGTTGGTGGGTTCCAGGTGTGATTTCTTCCAATTTAGGACGATTCCCAGATGAGAGCAGAATGTCAGGAGTTCGTCCCTCTGCTCCCTTAATCAATCCTTTGAGGAAGAAAGGAGTAGCCAATCGTCCAGGTACCGCAGGAGGCGCATGCCCTTCCCGTGGGCCCAGGCGGACACAAGGGAGAATACCCTTGTGAAAACCTGCGGTGCCGTGGCAGGCCGAAACAGAGGGTTGTGAACTGGTACGTGGCTCCCTCCCACTTTACGCGGAGTACTTTCTGCTGAAGGGGTGTACTGGAATCTGGAAGTATGCATCCTTGAGGTCTAGG
This sequence comes from Macrobrachium nipponense, assembly GCF_015104395.2. Taxonomy (NCBI): domain Eukaryota; kingdom Metazoa; phylum Arthropoda; class Malacostraca; order Decapoda; family Palaemonidae; genus Macrobrachium; species Macrobrachium nipponense. The sequence goes on from NC_061101.1 coordinate 32,129,870, forward strand.
GACAGCATGTAGTCCCCTTCCCTCAGGGCCACCAGAACAGAGTGAGGGGTCTCCATCTTGAAGTCGGTCTTGAGGACGTACGTATTGAGGGTGGATAGGTCGATTACTGGTCTCCATCCACCCCGACGCCTTCGACACTAGGAATAGGCAGCTGAAGAACCCCGGGGAGTGGATGGTCACTCGTTGGAGGGCTCCCTTCTCCAACAAAGATAGGACTTCAAGCCGAAGAGCCTCCCCATGCCCAGGGATCCGGGGGCTGAATGCCCTGCTGTCCGGTTCCTCCGTCAGGGGAGGCTTCCTGTCCAGGAAGGGGATTCGGTAACCGTCCCTGAGGACCTGGACAGTCCAGGGATCAGCCCTGGGATCCTCCCAGTCCCGCCAATGATTGGAGAGGCACACCCCCAAACCTAGGCGTCAAGTCGGGTAGAAGGCCTCGCCTCCTACTTCCTCCTGGGGAAGCGGCCCCCCTTCCCCCTGCGAGAGGGAGCGGGTCTGGCCCTAAACACGGAGAAGGCGGCTTTAGTGGTCCTGGAGGAGGGCTGAGCCCTTTGATGGCCCCAGCCTCCTGTAGAAAGTTCTGAAATACCAGCGGGGGCTCCACCCCCCACTCTGGGTCCTTGTCTTGCCTTCTGCGTCTCCAAGTTACGCCTCGAAGGTGGTTCCCTGCCCGAGGATGACGCCCTGTAGATGACAATGTCTTGGTTGGCCTTCCTCCAACGTTCAATGGCCTCCTCTACCAGGTGATTGGGAAACAGGGATTCGCCTGACACTGGAGCGTTCCGGAGCGCCCTTGCCTCCCTGTCCAGGAAGCCCCTCGGGAGTCGAGCTTGACAAAACCAACTCCTTGAAGGATGCTGACTCATTCTAGTCCTGCAGATCGTTATCTCTGGCGAAGGAGGTGACCGCCCCCTTCCAGTGGTCCAACCACGATGCAACGTGAATGGAGGTCCACGCCGTGGACTCATCGCCATGGCTTCCTGCTGGGAGAATGTCACAGGGCCCGTCAACAACCTATCCCCCGAACTGCTTGGCTAGAGGGCTGTGTGGGGAGCCTTCCAACCTGTCTTAGGAGCTAGACTCATGCCCTCTGATGTGTATAACTTCCTCTGCCTGGCTTTGGCTGCTGGAAGAAGCTTCAGGGATTCCAGGGCCCTCAGGGAATTCTTGGGTCCTGCCACCACCTCCTCCACTTGTGCAAGTGCCTTGGCTGAGTAGAGGGCCTGGGGAAGGGATAGGGATGGGGGGGAGGCGGTTCCGCCAAACCGTTTTGCGCCCGGATAATCCCGAGGACCCTACGGAATGTCGCTCCCTCGTCCATGGTCCCTTGGATCTCATGGGAATTCTGTAGCCTGTTAAGAACTAGGGCGTCCTCTTCTAGGTCTTCTCTTGCTGCAGCCGGCCCCGCCACTAGATGTGGGGATGGGGGAGGAGTGGGTTGCTGGGTCGAACCGGCACCCTCTACTGGTAACTGAGGCGCCCCCGAGGGCGAAGGGCCCTCCCCCAACCCTGGAGGGCTGTCATGGGCCACCTCCCTGACGAAGGGAGAGCCCCGCCAGGGCGGCGCTGGAGCGGCGTAATCTGTTCCTCCTGTGTGACGGGAGGGAGTGGAGGTGTTGAGCCGGATGGAGCCCAGTCGGCAGGGACCAGTGCCGCAGGGGCCACCGGAACCGACATGGGATCCACCGGAGCTGCAGGGGGACACTCCAGGGAGGGGGGAGGCCCCAACTCGGGGGATCTCGCGGGAGCGGCGTGTTCGGGAACCGATCGAGGGGACTGGGAGGTCCGCGAGCGATGATATCTACGTTGCGAGTTGTCCCGGCGATGGTAGCTCCTACTCTGACCCCTGCGGTCCTGGCTACGATGACGAGATCCTGACCTACGATCCAGGGAGGAGAACAAACGCCCTCGACTCCTCCTGGAACGGTAGCGTCTCCATGAATACCTGTACGCGGAACCGCCCGACGACGATCTCCCTTCCGAAAATCCGCCTCTCCTCCTGTCTCTTCTGCGGCCGACTCCTGTCCCAGGGTGAGCAGGAAGAGCGGGCGGGGTGATCGGAGCGAGAGCAGGAGGGGAGGGACACCCCCTGGGAGCTCTCCCTGCCAGCGAGAGCCTCTGTCCCGGTGGGGGGAAAGGAGGGGCCCCACAACGGGACCAACTCCTCCCCTAGGGGGGGACCCACCCGGCGTACGGGGAGTACTGGATCAGGGGCCGGGGGGGACACCCGAAGAATCCGTCGTCTCCCGACATCTTCCTGGACGATCCTCCCCTTACGGGGAGATGGCTGGGAGCGTGGAGGAGGAGGAGAGTCCCACGGGGATCCCGGAGGGACCGAGCAGCGTACTCCGCAGCTGGCGGCGAGCTCTTGGCGGTGTGTAGCGCCGCAACCAACGCATCCATGGAAGGTGCACCCTGCATGCCACAATGTGCCCAGCACTCCTGTAAAGAAGAAGAACTGTCTGCCTGAACCGCTCTCATAACAGACTCCTCAGGTCCCACCATTTGCGGAGACCCAGCAACGGACTCACCTAGGTCCCCTCGCTGGGAGAGGACGGGAACACTTCCAAAGCCCTTCTGGGGAACCCTGGGAGGGAGCACGTAACGGCGAAGGGCCTCCCGGGCCATGGCTCGTGCTCCTACTCCGAGGATCCTCCGAGGAAACCTTCTTGGTAGGGACATGAGGCTTCTTTTTCATTAGGCAGCGGCCAGATCCCATTGATGATCTGATCACGCGACGCACTCACCACATGTATCTTCTCGCTAACAAGGGCGACCCCGACACTTATTACACAAAGGGTGGGGCTCGATCTTAACAGGCGAAAGGAAAGACCCTCCGGACCTGGACAACGCCGTTGTGATGAAGCTTCCATAAGAAAAAACCACACATGCGGCACACACACTAACACACAAGGAAGACAAAGGAAACGGGCTGGTAAACGGACGAGTTGGAGCGTGTAAATGCTACAGTGACCAGGAAAGGACTGCAGGTCAGAGGTCGTGAGCTTCGATCCTGGGGCATACTTGGCTGGGGGTCAGGAGGGAATAACCAATTTTTTCTGGTCGGTACCGGATTGACATCCAGGATTCTCCTATAAGTAGTTCGGGGTAAGTATGTGGCGTCGGAACAAATATGTATTGCTTGGCCACAGACACAAACACGTACCCGGCAATATTCCCGTTGTCTTCCGTATTTTAAATATGGTCTGCATACTTTCAGTATCATCCTAAAACACTTATGTACATACATATATTTAGAAATCATCTTAAAATACTTGATAAAATGTACAGTCTGCACAATGCTTCCCCAAATGACCCAATAGTACATACATATACCAGTTCAATGGTTACTCTTGTTTGTTTTTTGCCTGTGCAGTATACACTACTGCAGACTAAGAATTATTCTTTAAAATGTCCTCTTCAATGTTCTGCTTCTCTTGAAGCTTCTGGCAAAGAGCCTAAGCATCAGAGGCCCTTACAAATAAGGAGAAAGTAAACACGATAGTCATGTTAAGAGAGGGCAGAAGTCAACAGAAAGTAGCTAGCAGCCCATTACCGCACAACTGAAAGTGCAGTTGCCTGCACTGAGATTGAATATGAGCAGGGTAAAATACATGGGGAGGCCATTCTTGGGCAAGAACCTGCCTCCCTCTTTAGTACTGCTATCCCATCAATGGAACAGGCCTTTGAAAAACTTCATGGTCTATACAATTTGATCAGGGATGTCAGGGAGGTACAGACCACAGTCAAGGCATGGGATAGAAATAAAGAAAGGGCCACAATTTTCATCAATACTATGAATGAAAGATTGAAGCCCTCTTGACTTGTTTGTACAATGTACAATTACCTCAAGATGGTGGTGCCTCCTGAAATCCTGAAGAAAATGACGAAGCAACCTCAGAGGATCTGTAACTCCTCTACCTTAATAGTCATTCATCAGGCTGAACGGCTATATCGTCATCTATAATCAACATTATTCACAATGGGGGGGTGTGGCCATGAATAATTTTAGATATGTTCCACAGAAAAAACATGCAAATGGGTGAGTCCTCCCGTGAATACTTTCTAGATAGGTTCCAAAGAAAAATCTGTGAATGGGTGAATCCGCGAATCCAGAGAATGCGAATACGGTGAGGGCCCCTTGTACATCACTGATATTAACATTTGAAAATTAGTAACTCATTTGATATCATAAAAATGAAATGAAAATACCGTAATCAGTGAATATTGCAGACAATTGAATGTACTTCACAAAAATCTGCAATAAAATGAAATGCGGAAATGTGAAAAGTGTAAAAACGGGTTGAGAGAGAGAGAGAGAGAGAGAGAGAGAGAGAGAGAGAGAGAGACGAGAAAGAGAGAGACAAGGAGAGAGAGAGAGAGAGAGAGAGAGAGAGAGAGAGAGAGAGAGTAGTAGCACTGTAGTATATTCATGGACACAACAGGAAGAATCCTAACAAGTATGCACACATTCTAGCACCACCTGATGGAAACAGGTGGTTGCCAACAGTCCATCTGGGCTGGCTAAGCACTATTTTGTTCACTTTCAATCAGATCACACCAAACAACATGAAGATGTAAGCTTACTGTAACAGTAGGGTTCACCCCAGAAAATTATCATACAGGCAGCCCTCGGTTAACGACTATCCGGTTTTACAGTGCCTGTCTAGCAACAATGTTAACTGGATTTTCTGCAGTGATCTCTAGTTAGCAGCACCAATCTCTAGTTAACAACAACTCCGATCTCTGGTTAATGTGCCAATATTTGGTAAATGGCGCAGTTAAGCAGGTTTTTAGTGCAGTTAACCGGGGGCTGCCTGTATATAAATACTAGTTGACTTGAGAGAGAGAGAGAGAGAGAGAGAAGAGGAGAAGATAGAGAGAGACGAGGAGAGAGAACAGAGAGAGAGAGAGAGGGGGAAAGGGGGGGGGAGGAGAGAGAGAAGGAGAGAGAGAGAGAGAGAGGAGAGAGAGAGAGAGAGAGAGAGAGATTCTAGAATTTTGGATAAGGGATTGTAAACCTGTAACTCAGTAAGCAGCTTCCAAATTGCAAAGTAACATATTTTGATGCTTGACTCATATCTGATGAGTCAAACACACTTGTAGTGGAGACTACCGTGTTTGAGTCTGAGGATCGCATTTGTTACTTTCTACTGAACTAGTCAATTATAGCCATCACTAAGCAAAATACCCCATGAACTGTCCCCATCCAACATACTTCACAAGTAAAGCAAGCACTGTATCATATGAACAAATGGGCATGAGCAGTGATACCTAATCTTGAAATAGAATGTGACTAAACAAATGTATTTTATACTTCTTCCACCTGACTTACCTCTTCTTCACTTTCTGGTTCTTCCTCTGATCCAGATTCCCCCTCACCATCAGGATTTTTTTCTTCCTTAAGGTCAAATGTCAACATTTCATCTCCAAAGGTTTTCTTCTTAATGGCTCTACCACTACGCCGTACTGGTGACTCCTCAACAGGTGCAACAGGTCTTGGATGCTCTTCTACTTTCTTGGTTTTTATAGACATAACGGGTTCTTTTCTAACAGGCTTCTTTGAAGTTGATTCATTTTTTGTTATTGGTATCTTGACCTTATTTTTCTGAGCTATTTCTGAAGGTGGTTTTTTAGGACTGGCCATCTGTCCTTTGACCCTTGAAAGAAATTCAACGGATTCTGCTCTCTGAAGTCCAGGACCTTTGTTGGACTGTACAATAACTTGAACTTCTCTTTTGGCAAGAGACTCCTGATTGCTGCTACTACTTCGTTGAGATTCAGTAACAGAATTCTTTACTGATACTGAGATGGTCTTAACCTTCTGAACTGGCTTTTCTATTTTTTCTTGCTCAGATTGTTCATGATTTTCTTCTCTTTTCATCTGCATAATTTCTCTCATCTGTTGTTCTTTTCTGAGTTTAATAGCCTCTCTCTTTCTCAAGATTTCTTCTCTTTTGCGCTGAATCTCCTCTCGCTTTCTCTGAGCCTCTTTTTTCTTTAACTGTACGCTATCTTCTAATTTCATTTCTAAATCTACAATCTTTGGAGGGGGTTCCTTTTTTAGGAACTCTGTCTTTGATATTTTCTCCATTTTTCCCTTATTCTTTACATTCTTTATTTGCATTCCAGCTATTTCGGAATTACTCTTGAATTCTGTCATCTCTGAACTTGCATTGTCAACATCAGTAGTCTTTTTCTTCTGAAAGTGCAATTTTCTTTTCATGGCAGCTTCCTTTTTAGCATTTGCACATATTTGAGCCACTGTTAGTCTATCTTCTTCTCTTGGTGGGTCAATAGGATCAATAACTTTGACTAATGTTTCTTTTGCAGTGGATTTAGCAGAATTTAATACTACAACCTGACGAATACCAACAGGACTCTTCACCTGAATAAGTCGGGATCTTCCTTCACCAATTTTTTCTGGACTCATTTTATTCTTATCTTCCATTTCCTTTCCTACATCTTTTACTGTATTTGCATTTACATTTTCTTTCTGCACTTTAGTCTTTACTACCATTACTTCAGACTTACTTAAGGGTTTTGCTTCAACATTTCTACTACCACTGACTTGTGTGGATAGAACATCTACTTGCTGATCCATTTTAGGCTCTTTTGGAATAATCTTCTTTTTTAGTAAATTTCTTGGTTCATTCTTAACTTTATAATCATCAAATAAAATAGTTTCACTTGGACTCTCTATCTTTTTAATACTGGCTATTGTATTGGGTGTGGATGACACAGGTGGATGAAAATCTGATATAAACTTTGGAGTTGCAGATAAGGCTTTTTTACCCTTAATGTCCACTTCCAAATCAGGTAACTCTGAGTCACCAAATATTTCAGCACTAAGATCTGCTATTGACTTAGAACAAGCAACTGATTTTTGGCCCTCAGGATTTTTATTTTCACCTAAGTTGCCCCTAGGTTTAACTGCACTCGGCTTCACACTTAGGTCTAATTCACCAAACATCTCCTTTGCCAAAGCAGCTTCAATATTAAACTTGTCTATGGGTAACCCGAACGATTTAACCTGTGTACCTGCAAAATAGAGATATTATCATTAAAATGCTCTGAAACTATATTTTCCAAACAAATTTTGTTTCAAGTGTAAAAAAAAGTTATTCTAATAGATAAAACTTTCTTTAAAAATAAAAATGACATTTTTATAAAATACATACTTACCAGGTAATACCTAGTTATAGTTTGTAACTCGTATAGCAGCTAAATTCTGAAATTCACGGTAGTGATTCTTTTGTTTTGGTACAGGTAAATTGCCCTGGACACTTTTGGGAATGAGAGGAACAACTAGGCAAAGCCTTTCAATTTGTTTATGCCCTATGTCCATGCTAGGGGAGGCAGGTGGGCTCCCATTGTGTAATTAATTGGGAAGTACATATAAAACCTCATTTTATTATAAAAATTTCATTTTTATAAACGTAACATACCAAGTAATGACACAGCAGATTCTCACATTGATAGGAGGTGGGATGTATGGACATATTCTACCCCAAAACATTAGCAAATGCAATTACTTTGAGAATAAAAATTTGCAAGGATCGCAACAATGCTTGTTGTTTCCTTACTCGGTAAGAGAGCTGCTGCAGAAACATACTGCCTCTGGTTAATGCTCATCTTACTTCATAGAGCTGTGGCGTTGTAGCTGTGGGGCACCTGCTACATAAATGGGGGCTTTAAGCGAAGGACATTTCCGATCGTTAATAAAGCATGAAAATTTGTCCCTGCCCTGGGCACAGTATCATCACGAAAGACATCCAGACATCAAAGAATTTTACCTACACCAAATAAAAAAAAAAACAGACATCCACCCGTTAAAAAATAAACTGTAGGGTATCCAAGTTTAAAGTGCCCTTAGGCTCCCCTTGGACTTGACGACTTATCACAAGGTGAAGAGACAGGATGGAAGGAATACTTCCTACATCGCTTCCCCCCTCCCCACAAATACCATGCTGGCCACCAACACAGGGCCTAAGGACTACGATTGTTAAAAATGGTTTCCACTTACTTCAAGTAATGGGACACAAAGCCTTATTTGTATTTCCAATAAGTCATTTGAAGAATGGAGGAGAGAGAGATTGTGCTTAAAAGCTAAAGACAAAGCTATAACTCTAATATCATGAGCTCCGACTTTAAAAACTGGAAATAGCTCTTCACCAATCTGAGAATGGCCTTCACAAATACATAATTTGATTTTGATTTGATTTATATAGAATTCTGGTATTATCCCAAGCACTGGAGCAACTAAGGCCATTCAGCACTGAAATGGAAATGGATAGTAAAAGGTTTGAAAGGTGTAACAGGAGGAAAACCTCGCAGTTACACCATGAAACAATTGTTAGGAGAGAGTGGATAGTAAGATGGAAGAAAGAGAATATGAACAGTAAAAAGAATGAAAGTAATTGCAGCTAGGGGCAGAGTTACACTATGAAACAATTGTTAGGAGAGGGTGGATAGTAAGATGGAAGAAAGAGAATATGAACAGTAAAAAGAATGAAAGTAATTGCAGCTAGGGGCAAAGTTACACTATGAAACAATTGTTAGGAGAGGGTGGATAGTAAGATGGAAGAAAGAGAATATGAACAGTAAAAAGAATGAAAGTAGTTGCAGCTAGGGGCAGAAGGGACGCTGCAAAGACCCTCAAATAATGCCTACATTGCACCAAACCAGGTGCACTGATGGCATTATCCCCCTACAGGGACTTCACGAATAAAGATCCATAGGATGAACGAGGGCATTCTTTGTAAGTAGTCGAGTCTGGTCAAAGACCGAACTCCACAGGTTGCTGGACGGTCCTCATAACTTTTCAGTGTTGTGGAGATAAAATGTCAATGCTCTTAGGGGACAAAGTACTCTCTCTTCATCCCTGCACCTAAAACATTCACTAGATTCTTAATAATAAAAGAATGAGGCCAAGGATTTGATGGGATCTCATTCTTTGCAAGAAAATCAAGGGTATAATAGCAGATCGCATTACCTTGCTCAAAACCGACTCTTCTGTCAATCGTATAGATTTCACTGACTTTTGGCAGTTGCCAAGGCTACCAAAAATGGAGTTTTCTTAAACGATGTCGAACTAAGTGGTTTGAATACAGGACCTGCAAGCCACTTCAGGACCACGTCCAGATTCCATAGCACTAGATCAGAATATTTCTGCTTATAAGTGTCAAAGGATTACATAAGGTCAGATATACCCTGATTAGAGTAAAGGTCTAGCCCTCTATGATGAAAGACAGAACTAAGCATAAACCTGTGTCCTCAATTATTGAATATCCAAAACTCTGGAACTTCTTAGAAAAAACAAAGTCCGTGATTTCCATAATAGATATTTTAATAGAAGAGATGTCATTACTTCTAGACCAAGATCAGAAGATTGAACACTTATTCTGGTAGACATTTGCAGATAACTGTCGGCTGCATTTCGCAATAGATTCTGCAACTGTCCTTGAAAATCCCTCAACTCTAAGCAGTTTTTTTTACAATCTGTAAGTGGTCAGAGCTAGATTTGACAACCCTCGATGAAACCTCCTAAAATGAGGTGTCTGAGCAGATTGACTTTTTGTGGTTGAAGGCTTGGGACAACTACTAGAAGCTCCAGAAGGTCTAGGAACCAGTCCCTTAATGGCCAAAATGGGGTTATCAGCATCACTGACACATTCTGATGGAACCTGAACTTGTTCAGGACTTCTCTATCATCCCAAATGGAGGGAAGGCATAAAAATTTTTTATTGACCAGTCCTGTAACATGACATCTGTTGCCCATGCTAAGGGATCTGGGACTGATGAACAGAAAAGTGGAAGCATGTGAATCTTTGAAGTCATGAAGAGATCCAGAGCGACTTTGCCCCAAAGCTTCCACATGTCAGATGACTTGGTCTTGTCTGCTTAATTGATCTGCCAAGACACTTAATCTGCCTTTGACAAACCTTGTCACAATTTTTGTTTGATTTCCCTTAGCCCAGAGGAGGAGGTCCCTCCCTGCTTCGCATAGGGAGGAGGAATGTCGCCCTCCCCTTGCTTGCTGATGTAGGTTAGGGCTGTTGTATTGTCCAAATGGACTGCTACGATCTTCCCCGACACCTCGCTTGCAATCCTAAGTGAATTGCTTTCAGCTCTTTGTCATTTATATGACCCTTTTCATATTCCTGTGTATATATGCAGGAGACCTCGTCTCCCAGATCTCCCCAGCCTATGTCTGATGCATTGGAAAATAAATGCAGGTTGGGGTTCTGAACTAGGAATGACTTTGCTTGCAACAACCTGCTTTCAAACCTCCACAAAAGCAGGTGCTGCTTGATCTCATGATTCATCGGAAATGCAAATGAGTCTGCATATCTCTCAGTCCCAGATAGAATTGAAGAACCCTCAAGCGCAGTCTTCTTAGAGAAACAAACTGTTCAATGGATGCCAAGGTCCCGAGGAGGCTCATCCATTTGTTCACCGAGTATGTCTGAAGGGTGAGGAACTCGTCCATCATTCTTAAGCAAGATTCCGCTCTCTTAGGGACAGAAACTCTAAATACTTGAGTTCAACATCATCCCAAAATATATTTCCTGAGAGGGAACCAGCTGAGATTTCCAAAGATTTACAAGTAAGCCTAGATCCTGTCCTAAAAGAAGGGTCTTGTGGAGGTCCTCCATGCATTGTTTCTTCGTTGCAGATTGAAGGAGCCAATCATCTAAGTAGGGAATGATATTGATACAAGAGGAGTTAGAACACAAGTGAAGACTTGCTGTGCCACCAACAGTCCAAAGCACAGGGATTGAAACTGGAAGACCTGGCCCTGAAAAATGAAACTGAGGTACTTCCTTGAGTCTGGGTGTATTGAGCTGAGGAAGTACGCATCTTTCATGTCTATGAGACCATCCAGTCTCCTTGATGAATGGACGCAAGAATTGAGTGATTGGTTTCCATTCTGAATTTTGTCTTCTGGACGAAGATGTTCAGGGCACTGACGTCCAGGTCTGGTCTCCATCCTCCTAAAGTCTAGGGGACTACAAAAAGATGATTGTATGTTATATCTTCTATCATCTCTATCACCTTCTTGGGGACAAGGGCTTACACTTCCTCAAGAGCGCCATAAACCTCCCTGAGCCTGTTGAATAAGCAGTCAAGACAATGGGCTTCCTAAGGGAGGTTTTTCCCTGAATGGGATAGAGTAGTCCTCCTTGAGGACTTGTACAATTCATTGTTCTGCCCCCTTATCTTTCTACCTCTTCCAAAACAGGTGGAGTCTGGCAACAACTAGAGCATGGAGGATGTTGTCTTCATTTCTTAAATATAGGTTTAGTTGATGGTTTCTTAAAAGACAGACAAAACGGACATTTGCTCTTCATCTGGACCCAAGAAACAGTGTCCAGGGACCTGTGGGCAATATCCTTCGGGTAAAACGAAGAGAATGGGGTCTGCCAAACCCAGGAACCAGCATTCAAAATCCTATGAACAGACAAATTCTTCTTAAAATCCAGAGAGGAGCTTACTCCTCTTATGTCAAGGACTCTTGCATGAACAGTATTGATGACAGAACTTGAAGGTGAGAGGTAGGCTTGACAACGCCATCTTTTGAGGAGAGTGAACCCTAAACTATTCGCTAACGGGATAAGCATTTTCTAGCATAGATAAAGATTTATAGTACTTGCACTTCATACCTGCGGTATCATCTGATCTAATGGGTGACATATCGAATACGTATGTACGTAAATACAGGCAGTCCCCGGCTTACGACAGGGGTTCTGTTCTTGACGCATTGTATGCCGAAAATCGTTGTAAGCCGGAAAATTGTCAAAAATCCAAAGAAAACCTTACTTTTAATGCTTCGGGTGTATTAAAAACTATGTAAACTGCATTTATATTGCATTTTTCATAAAAAAAAAAAAATTCAAATATTGATTATTTTGCAATTTTGGAGTCATATTTTATCCGACAGATCGGCATCATAACCCTGGAAATAATTTCAGAGGAATATAATTGATAAGTGTTGTAACCTCGGAACGTCGTAAGCCGGGAACTGCCTGTACACAGTTGTATCAAAAATTATCAAAATGTATTACATGCAAGTCTTTCAAGCATACTAAGAGTAAGGAATTCGTGCATGCTAAATGTCTCATTGTTTTGATTAAAGATCGACTTGGTAGAGACTTCTCAAATGGAATATTTTTTTTAAATATATCTTTTGTTTCATGCAACTTACCTGCAGATATATATATAGCTGATAATTTCCGACACCGACAGAATTTAAAACTTACGACACGTAGTGGGAGTCAGGTGGTTAGTACCATTCCCGCCGCTGGGAGGCGGGTATCAGGAATCATTCCCATTTTCTATTCATAATTTTTCTATTTTTTAAGTTAATATAAAGAACATATTTGATTTCACACATTTTCTTTTCATTACTAAGAATTCACACATTTTCTTTTCATTACTAAGAATTCACACATTTTCTTTTCATTACTAAGAATTATTCTCACTAAAACAGAGATATGGCATAATTTTTGCTGTCTTGAAATGTAAACAAATTTGGCGCCACCTGTTCAGCCGCGCACCGAACTAGTGGCGGCTGAATCAAGCCAACTAGTGGAGTTCCCCGACCATAGAATGCCGACTTCAAGAGGTCCAACTGTATAGCTTTTCTTTATAAAGTATATTAAAGCCTTATTTATTGTTTTGCCCACAAATTTCAAGGTTTTCAAAACCTATGCTAGGCTAGATTATTGGCACTGAATAGCCTTTCTCTTGACCACCATTGGCAGTTTTTATTTTCATTTTATGGTTTTTTTTTCTCTCTTCATGCTGCCGTTCGAACTCCGAGTTATCATAAAACGAGTGTGTTGTTAAATGAGGAATACCTGTATTACACTAATCTATCAGGAAGGTAGCTAATGCAATGTTTACATTATTACGCTTATCAACTCAGCAACATTTTACTTTGTTGCGTTACTCAATGTAAAGATGATTTAATTAAAAGATCACTACTGATACATATTATCAAACTATCTAGTTGGTAACAAGCGTAAACACTGGTCTGACAAACCAAAGTTTACATATTATAGTCCAACAATCATCAAGAGTAGTTGACCAATTAATTGCAATTTTGCAGTAAATAGGAACTAATACTGTGCTACTTCAGTAATAAAGCAACAAAACAAGGAAAAAACTCATTCTGAAGCTTTCGGCTGAAGATATTCCAATTTCGGTTTGTATACTGGAATCTGATAAAAAACCAGCGAAAAAAGAACAACTGCTGCCGACACCAGATGTTTACACCAGGCGTCACAGAAACAGAATGAGGTAATAGGCTGTGTCGTTCCTAAACTTCTCGCTAGGGGGCGAGACTGGTGTTACCTACACACTTATCGGTGTTGCTACCGGAAAATTTGAATTTATACTGCTGCGAATAACAGAAACTATAGCTATGTACTTACTGGCTAAGTTGCATAATTAAAAGTAATGGATTGTTAACAAAAAATAGCAAAACTTTCTTCTAATGAATTAGTAGAGTTTAATTGATGTTTCTACTAATAACTGTCATGTGGTTTACTATAATACTTGATTTAAAACTAGATGCAATGACAGAAATGGTAAAAATGGAGAAATACCTAAATTTCTGTAATCAAGCTTATTAGTTTCACAGGTTCTGTATGAAAAATGTACATTAAGCTAACTGTTAATAGAAATAAATATGATTCATATATGCAAAACAATAAATTGTATACAAACCAGAGCATCCTGCATTGACTCCTGTTACATTTTCATTTGTTGTAATAGCAGTATCAACATCCATTTCTTTATCTTCTCTTCCTTTCACTCCCTCTGAAAATACAGCTTCATTTGATCCATCTTCATTATATTTCTTCTGAGTTCTGACCATTATTTTTCTCCTCCCAACATCTTTAACATTATCCAAGCTACCTCCTTGCTTTTGGTTTTTTAATGCTTCACTGTCATCACTCTCTCTTTTAAGCATTTCCTAGCATGTGCTTTACCTACATCAGCATTTCCCTTTTCCTCTACACTGACTATTTCCTTAGTTCTAGCACTATTCTCATCTTCAGATACTGTTTCACTACTTCGTCTAATTCCCTGTTTTGATCTTAACTTATTATTATCACTTTCCTTTTCTGACTGAGATTTCTTAAGATTTGCTCCACTTTCGTCATTCTCTTCAGTGCTTCCTTTGCTCCTCGCACTCTTTCTTAATTTGAGTTTCTTTCCACCATCACTACCATCACCCTTTTCTTTATTTAGTTTTTTCTCAACACTTCTACTGTCTCCTAACTTTGCATCATCATCTTCCTTTCCTTTAATACCTTTCCTCAACTTCCTTTCAGTCTCATTAACACCATTTTTTTGGTCTTTCTGGTTTCCAGCTTTCTTATCATCTAAACTATCTTTAATGCCAACTTTAGCATTATCTCTCTGAGACTTCTTGTCCTCCTTTTCATTCCTATTAGACTTTTCATTAACTGATTCAATTTCACCTTTTTTAACACTCTTCAGAGGCTTTGCTTTTTCTTCATCATTATCACTGACATCACTTTTCTTTCTTCGTCCAACTACACCAACAGCCTTGTCAGTGGTATTGGATTCCATTTTTTTTCCTATTGAACTCTCTCCATCTTTCTTTAGAGCCCCTCGACCTCTACCTTTACCATTTCCAATATTTCCTTCTTTCACATTTCCTCTGCCTTTGCCACGGCCACCACCTCTCCCCAAACCAACTTCCTGGTCCTCTTCCTCAATTTTCTTCTTTCCTTTGCCCTTTCCCTTTGGGTCTTGTAGCTTCTCTTTCTCAGTATCTAATTTTCCTTTACCCCTCACTTTCCCACGGCCCTTTCCAGACACTTTTCCTCTTTTTTTACCTATGGCAGTCTTTCTAGATACAATATTTTCTGATCCATCTTCTTCATCACCATCACTTTCATCTTCTTCCATCTCTTCATCCTCCGTGTCTTCGTCTTCATCAATAGTCTGCATCTTGCGCATATTTTCCACAATCTGCTGCTCTCCAAGTTGCTGCTTTTCTTCTTGCAGAAGTTTCTTATTTTCAGCAAGGATCTTCTCCACCTTTAAAATAAAGAATAAAATAAATTAAGGCTTATAAATATCACACTATACTATTAAATCTTGAAGAAATTTAAAAATAGGAAAAAATAATTACTGTATTATTAAATTTCACTAGCTTCATAAATGGATATTTAAAATACTGTATTTTCATTATCTACTTACTTCTTCTCTCTCTGCTTTGTCCATCTGCCTTTGTGATCTGCGTTTTGGGGGAGACCGTGTTTTCTTAGATGATGTGATACCTTCACTATTTACATTTTCTGCATCATTAACATTATCTTGCTCAGTCCCTGCAATAATAATGATATA
Source organism: Macrobrachium nipponense (assembly GCF_015104395.2). Taxonomy (NCBI): domain Eukaryota; kingdom Metazoa; phylum Arthropoda; class Malacostraca; order Decapoda; family Palaemonidae; genus Macrobrachium; species Macrobrachium nipponense. The sequence goes on from NC_061101.1 coordinate 32,145,257, forward strand.
CCTTAAATATCTTATTTTGTTAATCTAAAAAATAAGAGCACTACAAATAACAATCAACTTTACATTAGAAAACAATGAAAAATATCCTAATTATAAATCAGTTATTTTTTTCTTATGAGGTTAGACAAGTTTTCTCTGCTTTCCTAACTTGTGTTTTCTGGCTCAAGAACTTGTCTATAACATTTATAATTAAGGAATGGCAACCTCCCACTTCCACATCTACGGCTTTTCTCAACTAAATGGTCAGCTTCTTCCATTCTTGTTATATGCCTTATCACCTCAATCTATTTTCCATCCTTATTTACTTCCTGATCTTTCTGCAAAATTACTATTTTGTTACAGGCAGTCCCTGGTTATTGCCAGGGGTTCCGTTCCTGGGGTGTGCCGAAAAGCGAAAACCGCCATTAACCAAAACTCGGCAATTTAATGCGTCATAACGGCACTTACGCCAAGCCATAAGCACCCTTATGGCGCCAATAACCGGAACTCTGCCCATTATGGTGCCATAAATCATCAATTTTATGGTGCTAGACAAGCGCCATAAAACTGGATCGCTGATAACCGGGGACTGCCTGTATATCTTTCTTAAAGTTCATCCATTTCCTTTGCAGCTGCTCATGTTTCAACTATATTTAAAAATGTACAAAACTGCTTTTAGAGGCAAATTATGTAAAATATGAAAATACAACATTTTAATTTTGGAAAGAAAAAAATTCCACAATAATTGTGGAAGTTCTGAAAATACCAAAGGTCCAAGAGGAATGGCAGAGATTAGCCACTTTTGGTTTGACTTAATGCCAGGGAAATCAATAATATGAATCAGCTTTATGATGAGGCAACTCCTGGGAAAGCACCACACATTAAACGTGTTGTATAATGAGGCAACTCTGCCAGATAAGCACCTAGTATTATCACATCTGAAGTCTCAGATTTAATGCCTATCATATACTGAATGTACAGATGGCATACCAAGATACATATTCAACATAACAAAATATGAACACAGGTGGTCCCTGGTTATCAGCGGGGTGCTGATAAGGGAAAACCACTATTAACAGAGACTCAGTGATTTATGGCGCTTATGACGACAAGTTTGGGTTAATGGTGCCTCTGTTAGGTATGTTACGGCACTATAACACTATTATCGGCACCTTATGGCACCGATAACCAAAACTTGGCCTGTTATGGTGCTAACCAGATCGGGGGGGGGATGGGGATTGCAAGATTATGAGAGAATTTTTTTACCACTGGGTGGGCAACATACAGTATTTGACTATCCAGTGGGCAACATTTTCTACCTTTCCCCTGTCAGTGTGTCAAGATAATTGAGTTAGCTTATCCCCCAACCCCCTTTGCTCCAAAGCTTCAGATAACACTGGGAATCAATGTGTATTCTTTCAATTTTTCTATTATTAATGTGTTCAAAAGTTAAATTAAGAGTGTAAAGTAATGAAACAGTACGTTATATGAAGTAACATTTTTGACATTTTATTTTTTCTGTGCATGATTTACGAACTGTTTGGTAAAAATGGTGCCGGCCGGCTGGGAGATGAAGGGAGGAGAAACGGGAACCCTTTGAGCAAACGGAATTGGTTGCATTATGCAAAAGTTAATAAAATTAATTTTATTCACATATTAGGTACAAACATAATCAAAGGAATCGATAGTGTGTGTGTCCAATTGTGTGTCTGAGAGAGAGAGAGAGAGAGAGAGAGAGAGAGAGAGAGACGGAGGAGAGAGAGGAAAGAGAGATAGAGAGAGAGAGAGAGAATGAGAGAGAGAGAGAGGAGAGAGAAGAGACCAGGAATCATGTTTACACTTGGATCTTAAGTGCACGAAAGAGATTAATTATGCCACAATACATCAACTTACTGTTGGCAAACTGCAGACTTTTAAAATAAACATGAAGATTTTGCAGTCAAGAATGCAATAAAAGGAAAGAGAGATAAAATAACTTTTCACAAGGAAGCCCTTTAAACAAACAATCGAAGGCATGCAGATGCTGAAAGTGGCACCAGTTTCTTTATTACAGACCTGAGTTACTTTTACAGCAGTAAAAAATTGTAAAACGCAATTGTCACTAGATTGGCATTTTACCGTAACAAAAATAGTGATCTGGTCAAATCAGCTGTAAGTGAAAGATATGGGCAAATAATCATCCCAGCCCAGCTGATAGGTCAGTGGGAAGCAGAGCCGTCTCTCTCTCTCTCTCTCTCTCAGCACACCGAACACTGACTCCAGCATGCTTTTTTTTTTTAACTGTATTGCATTTGACTGTTTTCATGTTAAATCATTATGTTAAATTTATTGTCTCTCTCTCTCTCTCTCTCTCTCTCTCTCTCTCTCTCTCTCTCTCTCTCTCTCTCTCTCTCTCAGCACACCGAACACTGACTCCAGCATGCTTTTTTTTTTTTAACTGTATTGCATTTGACTGTTTTCATGTTAAATCATTATGTTAAATTTATTGTGAAATAAAATTTCATTTTTTATGTGAATGGTACTGCTTTTACGTACATATTACAGTAAAGATTTTACTGTCTATTCTCTCCTCAACAATACCATGAAGCAGGATAACTTAAATCATTCATTCATTATTCATCAAAAATATAAACGGTCCCTCCCTCTACCTCAAGTTAGCTGTGTATCACCGCAATGACGAATAATTTTGTCAATCATTTATGCTAAATTTTATTGTGAAAAGCTTGGTTCTTTCATTTACTATTTTGTTAATATTGTTCAACTAAACTGTCTCATTCGGTGCACTGAACACTGGCTCAATTAAGACTTCTTTTTTTTTCTTGCTTTTTTTCTGTATTGCATTCGATTGATAGTTTTCGTATTTTATCATTACGTTAAATTTATTGTTAAATTCCCTTTTAAATGTGAACTGTTATTGCTTTTACATACATACAGTAATATTTTAACTCTCCTCTCCTCCCCTCAACATACCAACGCTCCCTTGTTCAGTCTCAAGTCAGCTGGGCATGACGTCACAGCGGTTACGTACAATTTTATACATCTTTTATACTAAATGTTATATTGAAAGCTAAATTTTATATTAAATGCTTTATAATTTTATTTAGTTTGTCGAATATGGTTATCATTAAACTATATATTTTACATGAAAATAAAATTTAATACAGTTTAACTTGTAAGACCCAGTAGGCCATTGAATACAAGTATAAACTAGATAATCAGTCAGTTCGAAGTATGAGCACTTGGTCGACAAATGGTAAAAAATTTTCAAAAAGAGAGAGAGAGAGAGAGAGAGAGAGAGAGAGAGAGAGAGAGAGAGAGAGAGAGAGAGAGAGAGAATTTATTTTCAATAAAAGTGAACATTTTACTTAACAATTTTGCACATAAAAGCATGAACACTTACAAATTACACAAAAAATTATACCTAAAAACTTCTGCAGGGTTCTTCCAGGATTTGGTCATAAATACAATACGAACAATGACAGCCATTAGTGAATAAGCAGTGTTGCTCTAAGAAAAAATAAGTTAGTGATAATTTCAATTGTTTTTACCAATGGAAAGGAAAACATAATGACTTCAATACTATGACAGAAAATTGTTATTGTATTTTTAAGATTTATTTAACTTTTATTACGTAAACATTTCATACATATTATGCTGTTTACATTAATATCAATATTCTAAAATGAGTAAATCATTGTTGTAAGTATATATTGTTGCAGTATATATTTACAAGTAATAGTTGTAAAAGGGGTAATCTAAGATGACTTAAGGGTGTTTTGGGATGATGGTTTGGGATGTACGTATTTTTGTTTGACAGGATATTAAATTGTGTTGGTATGATATTAAGTTATATTTTTGTTTGAACTACCAAATTATGCAGTGAACTGTTTAAATGGGCAGTTATAAACAATTTATTTTAGGGGGTACAGGGTATTTGGCAGTTATAAGCATTTTCAGAGGGGATTTTTCATTTGTACAGTAGGTTCCAGAACCTATTATTATGAAACAGTGGGGTAGCACTGTATTAAAAAGTAAAAAGCAGCAATAACCTAGATTTAAAGGAGAGAGACTACTAAAACACTGTTAAATTAAGAATAAGTTATTGTAAATGGAGCAAAAATTAATGATGCAGGTGTAAGGATTGTACTATTCAATGCAGTGAGGACAAAGGAATTAATTACTGCTGTCAAACATCCACTTACATTGTATACCTAGGACTTATGAGTGAAGCTAAAATGGAAAATCTAAATCTAATTATTAAACAAAGGAAAAGACTTAATGGAAAAGTGATGAGTAGCAAAATGAACGTAAAGTGTTCTATCAAGAAATGAACTTAAAAATATGCTTGGAATGAACGTAAAGCATTCTATCAAGAACTGAACTTAAAAATATACTTGGAGATAACATGTGTCTAATACTGAATTAAAAAACCAATATTGGAATAAACATTACAACCTCTAATTTTTTTTAGTGGATTTAAATCCCACTACAGAAGGAGTGATGGATGCTTATAAAAGTGAATGATATTTAAATACCATGATTCAAAGCTGCTATGTAACAAGATTCATATCATAAGATCTCCAGGACCAAGATAAAGAGTATGATAAGGAGAGAATTTTATTAAAATGGTAAACATGAATGTAGCAGGATAAAGACCAACAGGAAGGCTTAGAAAATCATGGAGGAATTTCACAAATAAAGACTCAAAACAGATAGAAATTCAAACAAAAAGCACTCAACACAGATGGGAAAGAAGAGACCTTATGTCCCACACGACCCTATTAAAAAAAAATCTAAGGTAAAGATATAAATGATAAAATAGCAGATTCTGATGGTATTCAACTTATTATTTGTCAGATGGTGCACAAAACTATGAATTCTTAACATTTTCCATCCAAACCCACTAATAATGTCTGACTTCCACTGACGTGATGATAAAAGTCTCGCCAAGACTTGTATTGGTCAAAATCCTGAAAACCCTCCCAGCATATACGTAATTCTTCCTGATTAGTGCTGTTCTGCCTCCACTTCATCCTTTTTTTTCTTTTTGTTTTTTTAAAGGAAACATGCAAACTCAAAAGGGTTGGGAAAGAACTGACAGCATAAAGAAGTTTGTATGGAAGAACATGTTTTGGTTTATGAACACATGGTTTGTTTCACCACCACTTCATTAACCATTTCTAAACTGCCATTTAGGCAAGGCAAAAACTTCAGAGTAACAAGGAATTAAGGGCAGCCTACAACAGTCCCCGGCTTACGATGTTCTGAGGTTACGAAGCTTTTCAATTATATTCCTCAGAAATTATTTCCATGTTTACCACGCCTGTTCCAGGCATACGACCTTTACGACGCTGATCCGACAGCTGAAATATGACTCCAAAAATGCAGTTTACATAGTTTTTAATACACTCAAAGCATTAGAAGTAAGGTTTTCTTAAGATTTTTGAAGATTTTCCGGCTTACAACGCGTCTCAAGAATGGAACCCCTGTCATAAGCAAGGGACTGCCTGGAAGAAGAGGAGGAGGAAGACAAAGAAGAAGAAGAAGAAGAAGAGTAAAGGAAGGAAAACCAACCTAAGCATTCAACATGATACCAAACATGTGGCTAATAGAATGCCTGAAAGTATATGGGGCAGAGGAAAACACCATCAGCTTCCTAAAAATACAATCCACAACTGGAATACAATACTTACAAGCTCTGGAATAAGACTAGCAGAGGTTGACATCATGAGAGGGATTTTCCAGGGCAATTCACTGTTCCCACTACTCTTTACAGTAGCCATGATTCCCATGACAAAAGTACTGCAGAAGATGGATGCTGGTTACCAACTCAAGATAGAAGGCAACATAATTAACCACCTGATGTTCATGGATGACATCAAGATGTATGGTCAGAGCATCAAGGAAATAGAAACCCTAATCCAGACTGTAAGGATTGTATCCGGGGACATCAGGATGGAGTTTGGAATAGGAAAATGTGCCTTAGTCAACATACAAAAAGGCAAAGTGACAAGGACTGAAGGGATAAAGCTACCACATGGGAATAGCATCAAACAAATAGATGAAACATACACATACCTGGGAATAATAGGAGAGGATATAAAACACCAAGAGATGAAGGACACGATCAAGAAAGAATATATGCAGACTTAAGGCGATACTCAAGTCAAAAGTCAACGCCAGAAATATGATGACACCCATAAAAACATAGGCAGTATCAGTAACCTGATACAGCGCAGTAGTGAAGTGGACGAAAGCTGAACTCCACAGCATAGACCAGAAAACTAGGAAACATGACAATACACAAAGCACTACCTATGTCTAAGAGCAAATATAGACAGACTATACATAACACAAAAGGAAAGAGGGGGAGGACTAGTGAACATAGAGGACTGCATCAACATCAAGGGCAGGGCACTAGGGTAATATCTGAAAACCAGTGAAAATGAGTGGCTCAATAGTGCATGGGGAGAATGACTAATAAAAGTAGACGAAGACCCAGAAATAAACAGGAGAATGACACAAACCAATGCACATACAGTACTTGAAACACACTAAAGAACTGGCCAGTGATGAAGCATGGCTATGGCTACACAGGGGAAAACTACAGAAGGAAACAGAAGGAATACTAACAGTGGCACAAGATAAGGCCCTAAGAACCAGATATATTCAAAGAATGATAGATGAAAATAACATCTCACCCATATGCAGGGACCATAAACCACACAGCAAGCAAACATCTGCCACTTGCACAGAACCAGTACAAAAAGAGGCATGATTCAGTAGCAAAAGCCCCCACTGAAGCGTGCGCAAGACACACCAGCCACCTTGCAGTAGTAAGTGGTACGAACACCAACCATGCAAAGATCCTCTGGGACTATGATATCAGAATAGATAAGGTGATACATGTTAACAGACTAAACGTGACATTGATTGACAAAATTAAAAAGAAGGTATCACTCACTGATGTTGCAATACCATGGGACACCAGAGTAGATGAGAAAGAAGAGAAACATTACTAGATGTGACATTGATTGACAAAATAAGGAAGTGGATATCACTCATTGATGCTGCAATGCCATGGGACACCAGAGTAGATGAGAAAGAAAGAAAAAAATTGGAAAGTATCAAGAGCTGATAATAAAATATGAAGGATATGGGATATGCCTGTGGAAATTGTACCCATAATCATAGGAACGCTAAGCACGATCCCAAGATCCCTGATAAGGAACCTGGAAAACTAGATACTGAAGTAGCTCCAGGACTCATGCAGTGTGTGCTACTAGAAACAGCACATATTGTAAAAAAGTTGTGGACTCCTAAGGAGGCAGGATGCAACCCGAAATCCTACACTACAGAAACCACCCAGTTGAATAGTATGACTGTGATATATAAAAAAATAATAATGTAATCAATCCAGAGCTGTCAAATATGTCAATTTAATGTGACAGCGACAAGATGGAGGGGTGTTGCGATCAGCAGTTAGTGACACTCTTGTAGTTAGCGGTAAATAATTTCAAGTTTATCTACTTTTACCTTTACTGTCTAGAACTGTGAATACACCGTTCTAAAACATAAGACACATAACCAAGAGTTGTATTAGTCCAAATAAAAAGCACTGTTTGTTCATGAAAAGGAATGTCAGAAGAAAGACAATGAGACAGACTAAAGAAGTTCTTAAAAACAAGGTTGAGAACTTCTAAAAATAGATTGGTTAGCAGAAGGAGAGAAGAGAGAAATAGTGCATGCAATCTTCACACACACTCGACACACGAAATTAATCTGTTCCGAGGCGGCCTTCGTAACCTGAGCTTTTCGTATCTTGAACCGCATTTTACATGTAAATTGCCTAATTCGTTCCAAGCCCTA